>NW_026886764.1:0-81160 GCF_032173495.1 Musca vetustissima | reverse complement strand
AGCTTGACGTAGCACTAGAAATTTGACGGATATGTGCCTAGTACCGTACACTAGGGTAAACCCTTCAGCGACCTCTGAAATGAAAAAAAAATAAATAAATTTAGAAATTAGTGATGTGACTTTACGCTAGAGATTTAACGTAATTTGCAAAAACCCACAAAGGCTGACCACTAAAAAAGTGGCGAAACTTATTATAATAATTAAAAGAAAGAATGTCTTTTATGAAACATAAACATACCAGACGGTATGTTCGAATTGCTCCAAACATTTAATACCAACTTCAATACACAACCAAATATTACCACAAAACAGTTAGGAAATGGACATTTCAACAGGATAATGAACATAAACATACCAGCCAACTGGCAAAGGAATGATTTGTATCCGAAAGGATTGACGTAATGCTACGGCCGCGCAGTCAACGGATCTTAATCCGATAGAAAATTTTTTGGCAGATATAAAACGATGTGTGGCCAATGCCAAACCACCAACAAAAGCCGATCCATGGGATATAGTTCAAGAAACATTAACCCCGATACCAGAACAGCGATACAAGGACCTTATAAACTATATCCGAGCCGTTGCGATGCTGTAATTAAAAAGAAGGCTTTTACAACAAAATATGAAATACGCCAATATTATATGTGTATCAAACTATTGATTTTATCCTATATTTGTGTGTTATTTTATCGTTTTATGTTACCACTATTTTTATAAACAGCGGAAATTTTGACTATTTTCTTATATTCTTATTTTTGTTTAAATGAATATAAAAAGGAATAAAACTATTTATTTGTGAAATTTAATTAAAAATATTAAGTGCTTCAAAACAATTTAACAGTTCAATACTTACAACCTAACTGCACTACTATTTTAATGAACACCGCTGTAAAAAAACGCCAACAAATAAAACGATTTCCTTTCTATTTACATTTAAATGTTGTCAACATTGTGTTGTAGCATTACTTAGGAGAGAGAGATAATAATAACAGTGTCATGTTATTCAACAACAGTTATTAGCAAACTCTGGAAATTCAGTTTCCATTGCTGCTCTCTCTCTCTCTCTCTTCCACACTCTATTTATGTGTGGGTGGGTGTTGGTGTACCAACTTAACAATAATGGTTAACTCTGTCAGTTGCCGACTAATAAAACCATTCACATTTTTTGTTTTCAAATTTTTGCTCTATTAAATAAAAAACAAATAGGCTGATAACTGTGGGGCATATCAAGTAGATGACAACGAACCCGCTTTTTTGCAGACTTTCAAATATTACAAACACATGTTTGCAGATGTCTTATCTTAAAACACAAATAAAAATTATCACTTTTTTAAATAATATGATATATGTAGGAATGACGTTGGAGGGAAATACGATACTTTTTTATTTTATCAATTGGGGAATAACTTGGGAAAATTGAAAACAAAAATAAGAAATAAATTTATTTTATGATAATTATATGAATCAGCTGATTTCTGTTGACATTCGAAATCATAAAGCAGAAGGGTGTGTTAGGTTTGATATTTTGTTGGGAATATAATAGATTTAACACATGGGTATATTCCCTTTATTCGGATCAATTTATCCACGATTGTCGAAAGAAATTATTGAAGACTAGGCAATGCAAATGATAACGCATCTAATAAAATCGACCCATTTTTAAAAGTAAACAGCGGTGACCACATTTCATATTCTAAGTTTCCAGCCGTTTCATTATTTATAGTTCTAAGAGATATATGCAACATTTTCACTTTAAACTCTTAGTGACATCTGTTAATGGTCAATAACATTAAATTTGAAATTCATTAATGTTTCTTTAACAGAACAATGTTACCCTGTGTCTGCCATAACATTAATCGATTTTTGAAATACCCTGTTATGTTTTCAAATAGAGAACGCTGTTAGTGTTAACATTAATTTTACATGGGCGGTTATACATTTTAGTAAATTCAAATTATGGTGAATTTTTTAAATAAATATTCAAGGATCAATAAAAGGCGTGGATTTTTTAAAGAATATTTTTTCAAGGATCAACACAAGGCGTGAATTTTTTAAAGAATATTTTTGAAAAGGATCAACACAAGGCGTGGATTTTTTAAAGAATATTTTTTCAAGGATCAACACAAGGCGTGGATTTTTTAAAGAATATTTTTTCAAGGATTAACACAAGGCGTGGATTTTTTAAAGAATATTTTTTCAATATTTTTTCAAGGATTAACACAAGGCGTGGATTTTTTAAAGAATATTTTTTCAAGGATCAACACAAGGCGTGGATTTTTTAAAGAATATTTTTTCAATATTTTTTCAAAGATTAACACAAGGCGTGGATTTTTTAAAGAATATTTTTTCAAGGATTAACACAAGGCGTGGATTTTTTAAAGAATATTTTTTCAATATTTTTTCAAGGATTAACACAAGGCGTGGATTTTTTAAAGAATATTTTTTCAATATTTTTTCAAGGATTAACACAAGGCGTGGATTTTTTAAAGAATATTTTTTCAATATTTTTTCAAGGATTAACACAAGGCGTGGATTTTTTAAAGAATATTTTTTCAATATTTTTTCAAGGATTAACACAAGGCGTGGATTTTTTAAAGAATATTTTTTCAATATTTTTTCAAGGATTAACACAAGGCGTGGATTTTTTAAAGAATATTTTTTCAATATTTTTTCAAGGATTAACACAAGGCGTGGATTTTTTAAAGAATATTTTTTCAATATTTTTTCAAGGATTAACACAAGGCGTGGATTTTTTAAAGAATATTTTTTCAATATTTTTTCAAGGATTAACACAAGGCGTGGATTTTTTAAAGAATATTTTTTCAATATTTTTTCAAGGATTAACACAAGGCGTGGATTTTTTAAAGAATATTTTTTCAATATTTTTTCAAGGATTAACACAAGGCGTGGATTTTTTAAAGAATATTTTTTCAAGGATTAACACAAGGCGTGGATTTTTTAAAGAATATTTTTTCAAGGATTAACACAAGGCGTGGATTTTTTAAAGAATATTTTTTCAAGGATTAACACAAGGCGTGGATTTTTTAAAGAATATTTTTTCAAGGATTAACACAAGGCGTGGATTTTTTAAAGAATATTTTTTCAAGGATTAACACAAGGCGTGGATTTTTTAAAGAATATTTTTTCAAGGATTAACACAAGGCGTGGATTTTTTAAAGAATATTTTTTCAAGGATTAACACAAGGCGTGGATTTTTTAAAGAATATTTTTTCAAGGATTAACACAAGGCGTGGATTTTTTAAAGAATATTTTTTCAAGGATTAACACAAGGCGTGGATTTTTTAAAGAATATTTTTTCAAGGATTAACACAAGGCGTGGATTTTTTAAAGAATATTTTTTCAAGGATTAACACAAGGCGTGGATTTTTTAAAGAATATTTTTTCAAGGATTAACACAAGGCGTGGATTTTTTAAAGAATATTTTTTCAAGGATTAACACAAGGCGTGGATTTTTTAAAGAATATTTTTTCAAGGATTAACACAAGGCGTGGATTTTTTAAAGAATATTTTTTCAAGGATTAACACAAGGCGTGGATTTTTTAAAGAATATTTTTTCAAGGATTAACACAAGGCGTGGATTTTTTAAAGAATATTTTTTCAAGGATTAACACAAGGCGTTTTTTTAAGGATTAACACAAGGCGTGGATTTTTTAAAGAATATTTTTTCAAGGATTAACACAAGGCGTGGATTTTTTAAAGAATATTTTTTCAAGGATTAACACAAGGCGTGGATTTTTTAAATAATATTTTTTCAAGGATTAACACAAGGCGTGGATTTTTTAAAGAATATTTTTTCAAGGATTAACACAAGGCGTGGATTTTTTAAAGAATATTTTTTCAAGGATCAACACAAGGAGTGGATTTTTAAAGAATTTTTTTTCAAGGATGAACACAAGGCGTGGATTTTTTTAAAGAATATTTTTTCAAGGATCAACACAAGGCGTGGATTTTTTAAAGAATATTTTTTCAAGGATCAACACCAGGCGTGGATTTTTTAAAGAATATTTTTTCAAGGATCAACACCAGGCGTGGATTTTTTAAAGAATATTTTTTCAAGGATCAACACCAGGCGTGGATTTTTTAAAGAATATTTTTTCAAGGATCAACACCAGGCGTGGATTTTTTAAAGAATATTTTTTCAAGGATCAACACCAGGCGTGGATTTTTTAAAGAATATTTTTTCAAGGATCAACACCAGGCGTGGATTTTTTAAAGAATATTTTTTCAAGGATCAACACCAGGCGTGGATTTTTTAAAGAATATTTTTTCAAGGATCAACACCAGGCGTGGATTTTTTAAAGAATATTTTTTCAAGGATCAACACCAGGCGTGGATTTTTTAAAGAATATTTTTTCAAGGATCAACACCAGGCGTGGATTTTTTAAAGAATATTTTTTCAAGGATCAACACCAGGCGTGGATTTTTTAAAGAATATTTTTTCAAGGATCAACACCAGGCGTGGATTTTTTAAAGAATATTTTTTCAAGGATCAACACCAGGCGTGGATTTTTTAAAGAATATTTTTTCAAGGATCATCAACAAAAAAAATTGTTTTTAAGATCAATATCAGTATCAAAAAAAGGCGTGGCTTTAAAGGTTATTTGTTCAAGGGTAAATATAAGGCGTGGCTTTTTTCTCTCCAAACGTAGCACACAGACAATACACCTTGCTAACGTGCGTCACTACTTTGTCAATTTTTGTTCCTTGTTGAATCTATTGACGTCCACATCATGTTGACACATTGGACAATAAACTTTTAACAATTTGAAGTGATAATTACTAATTATTCCATTTTAGGTAAACAAAACCGTTGAAAATCAATGAAACATCCGATCTAAACGTCGTCTATATTCGGCAGTCATTAGAAGGTGTTCGAAAATAAATTCACTCCCACTGGGTATTGAAACATGAAGTCATTAAAATGTTTTATTGCACCATGATATGGCTAATATTGGAAATTTACTACAGTCAGATGCACTTAGAGAAATGACGTGTGTATTTGGAAAGGACTTTACAACATTTTTATAAAAAATCCACGCCTTGTAAAGGACCTAAAATAATAATTTTTAAAAATCCAAAAATTAATTTTTAGAAAAATCCGCGCCTTGTAAAGAACTTAAAAAATAATTTTTAAAAATCTAGGCTCTGTGAAGAACCTTAAAATTATTTTTTTTTTATTCCACGCATTGGGAAAATCATTAAAAAATATTTTTAAAAATTCCAAGCTAAGAAGGTCCTTAAACAATATTTCTTAAAAAAGCAATTTATTGGGAAGATCCTGTAAAAATATATTTTTTTAATCCACGCCTTGTGAAGAATATCCTTTAAAATTATATTTTTTAAAAATCCCACGCCTTGCGAAGATCCTTAAATTTTTTTTTTTAAATCCAAGCCTTGGGAAGATCCTTGAAAAAATTGTATTAAAATTCCCAATCCATTTTTAAAAATTCACCCATATAAGAAGTTCTTTAAAAATATATCTTTTTTTAATTTGGATCTCAACAGGTCGGACACGTTTTTTTTTTACGTTGTAAGAAAAATGTGTCAATATTGCGGAATTTTGTGTTAATTGTGCTTAACAATTTGTTTTTGCTCGATGAGGCATAACTAGGTAATTATTAGGCTTTGCTAAATAAAATCTTTGTTGGTTTTTATTCGGTTTATTTTTATTAGCCGACCGATCATACCTCTGGAACATGACTTGACCCACCCTCCTTGTCCCCTTTGTGCATGGAATTTTGTGTAAATAAATCAATCACAGCAATCAACGCGGACATTTATGGCCATTCTAATGGCCAAACAAAAGGTTATAAAAATAAAAAATATTTTATTGACAAAATGTAAAATTATTATAATTTCCGATTCCAGCTAAAATAAAAAAAAAAAACAAAATTGTTGACATCAAATTTTAAAATTAGCTTTTTATTGGTAAACCCTTAGGATGGGCAAAATGCAAAGTCGTTGTTTGTTTGAAATGATGACGACAATAAAAAATTTGTTAAGGTGTGTAGGATGGAGGATAGCACGTGAATGCTATAGAATTTTTGAATACGAATATAAATATTATAATTTTTTTATTTACCGTTAGATGAATGATATTTTAAGATTTAGATTTTTTGTTGGCATATATTTCCACACACACACACATCTTTTTTGGTATTTTATCACATAAGGAATCTATTTTATTGTAGGGTACACTCACTTCGAACTGACCGAATTTGTCAGCATTTTTTCCCAATGCTGTAAATAGTAATTTAATAGACACCCAGCTCCGACACTTTCACATAATTGCGTAAATGAAATGACTAAATACGGCATAACAAACGGAACATTTTATGTCTGTTGAGACAAAACTGGTTTCAGTAGCTCAGCAGTTTGGAAAAATACTCAACGCATCTGTTGGTTATCTAAACCAAAATATAATTAAAAACCAGTGAGCGGAGCAGTATAGTCGGACGGGCCGACCATGCGATACCCTACACAACTACAACGAACTCTAACTTTCTGAGGATGTTTATTCCGAGTCTGAGTAATATTTCGTGATATTTGCCCCCTCTTGTCCGATTAGAGGTTAACAACACCTCTTCCATACTTTTTTCGAATATTCAGTACAGTCCTTCTAATTACTTGTCCAGATTACCTTCTCGGTGGGTTGTGTTGTGATTTTCGGATTATACTCTACTCGAAAACACACAAAAAATTATGTTTTCGGTCCATTTCATCCCAAAATTTTAATCTGATCATCACCGAAAATTGTAGGCGTTGTTCTTGACCATAACTGGAACTTCATAAAAAATTTCAAAGCCATCAGCGCGATATTTCTCCCTCTAATGTGGTAATGGGTTACTGAATAATATCTGAATACGTAAGCACCTGTAAATATTTGACTGTAACTCCCACATCTGAGTAGATACATCGCTATATTTGGTATCAATTTAAAGGCCAACCACTCTTCTTGGATATGCTATCAACTCCTGTGGTCTACATCCTCCAGGAGTAAATATATATGCCATAGAATACAAATTTTGTCATTTTTCACACAAATGTCAGGGTCCATTTGACCCGCTAAATATTGACCGATCTTTATCAAAACATGCATGCTTATTCTCTGGCCCGATCCCCTTCTCCATGCTAAAATTCGCGGTGTTTGGGCCATAATTGCGGCCTCTGGAGCGACCAGAAAAACCGACAAAAATTTAGTATTGGTCCATTTCAAGGGGTCTTCATTGGCCAGAACCCATCCTACATGCAAAATTTCGTGAAGATTGGTCCATAACTGTGGCCTGTATCGTGTTTACAAATTATAATGGACAGACGGACGGACGGACACACATGTCTAGATCGACTCAGCTAGTCGAGATATGACGATCGGTATACTTAAAGGTGGGTCTAGGACCAATATTTCGCGGCGTTACAAACATTTGGGGCTGCACAAAGCTATAATACCCTGACAACATAGTTGTGTAGGGTATAACAAATACAATGTAGTTCAATACAGATCTGTAATTAATAATAATATACAAAATTTTTTTATTGAAATCCACGTTTTTAAAAGATATTGAAAATATATATAATATTATTTTTATTAATTTCAGAAAAATCTATGATTTGAGAAGATCTTTAAAAAATAAATTTTTAATAAAAATTAAATGCAAGAACATTTGTTTAATAAATCCAAGTCTTGGAAAGGATTTAAAAATTTATTGTGATTTTTTTTTAAATCCATGCCTTAGGAAGATTTTAAAAAAAAAAAAAATCCACGCCTTGTGTTGATCCTTGAAAAAATATTTTTTAAAAAAATCCACGCCGGGTGATGGTCCTTGAAAAAATATTCTTTAAAAATCCACGTCTTGTGATGGTCCTTGAAAAAGTATTCTTTAAAAAATCCACGCCTTTTTTAGGTCCTTGAAAAAATATTCGTTAAAAAATCCACGCCTGGTTTTGGGCCTTGAAAAAATATTCTTAAAAAAAATCCACGCTTTGTTGGTCGTTGAAAATTATTTTTTAAAAAAACCTAACCTTTCGATTAACAACCATTTTTTATATATTTTAATTAAATTTATTTATTTTTTATTTTTCAATACATTTGATCTATCACATTTTCAAATGCAATAATTTGTTGTAACAAAAACCCTTAATAAAATAAAAATGAAATATTGAGTTGAATTGGTTGATGAGTATCAAAATAATGCTGTGATGAGTAGTGATCTTAGACTAAAAGTTTAAAAAAATCGGGACTTATATTAAAAATAAACATTTGGTATTTTGGTTTTTCTGTTTTTCTTCTTCATTCGATAACGAGTCCTACGAACTACCCTTAACCTAAAATGACAAATAGATGTGCACTTTTGTTTAGACGGGAATGGGAACACATATCATTAAAACTAAATAATAAAATAAAAAAATAAAGCTGTGTCATACAAAGGGGGAGGAAGGGAGAGAGAGAGAGGGGAAGAGAGCGATAGGGTACGTACATTTGAAATTTCTGAAAATAAGGTCCTATTCTATAAATGAATTAAAATTAGAAACAAAATTTGCCAGCTTATCAACTATCCATATCTAAACTGGTATCACATTCTTCGGACGAGGATGAGGAGGAGGTCCCTTCGCTCGAGGCTCTTTGCTCTTCGCTGAGACATGAACGCCACGCCTCATCATCACCATCTAGATGGGAGATGACAATCGGTAGACTTCGGCGGGGATGTGTAATATACATCAGCGATGAAAAATTCGAACGTAGACCGAATAAATCCTTCGTACTGCTAATATCTTTGGCATCTAAATCACCGGGAATAACCTTGGCATCTTCGTCACTGGGCAGCGCATTAATTTCCATATGCCGAACATAACGTTTATTCCAATGATCACGACATGGTTGCCATAGGGCAACAATGAGGCCCAATAATACCAGAACAATACCCATGATGTCACAATACATGGGGAAATTTTTAACGTGCCGCAACAGTGATGCTCCATAATCGGATATTTCCATTGTCATATCGAACCAAACGACGGGAAAGGCAAAGTTTCGTTTGGTGGGAAAGGATCTGTAAAGAGAGAAAAATATAGATTTTAATATTTTTCAAGGACCTCTAAGGCGTGAATTTTTAAAAGAATATTTTTTTCAGTGACCTCCAAGGCGTGGATTTTTAAAAGAATAATTTTCAGGGACCTCCAAGGTGTGAATTTTTAAAAGATTTTATTTTTCAGGGACCTCCAAGGTGTGGATTTTAAAAAAATATATATTTTTTCAGGGACCTGCAAGGCGTGGACTGAATATTTTTTTCAGGGACTTTAAAAAAATATTTTTTCAGGTACCTCAACAGGGTGGATTTTTAGAAGAATTTTTTTTCATTGAGTTCCAAGGCGTGGACTTTAAAAGAATATTTTTTCAGGTACCTCAATAGGGTGGATTTTTAAAAGAATATCTTTTTCATTGAGTTCCAAGGCGTGGACTTTAAAAGAATATTTTTTTCAGGGACCTCCAAGGCGTGGACTTTAAAAGAATATTTTTTTTCAGGGACCTCCAAGGAGTGGATTTTTAAAAGAATATTTTTTCAGGGACCTCTGAGGGGTGCGCCTTTTTAAAATGATTTTTTTTCAGGGACCTCCAAGGCGTGGATTTTAAAAAGAATATTTTTCAAGGACCTCTAAGAGGTGCCTCTTTAAAATGATATTTTTTAAGGGCCTTTTTAAAATGATATTTTTTCAATGACCTCTAATTCTGAGGGGTTCTTTCTCCACCAAACTCACCTTATATGCGTTGTTGGCCTTATATAAATATTCAACTGCAAGCGACCCGTTAAATGCATCATCAGTCCCGTTCTTGGTTCCAAAATAAGATATGTTTCATGTGCCGTCCTATTCGGTGCTATACCCTCAACCTGATCCGCATAAAATGGATCAGCGTCCATAAAATGTGGTTTCGATATCAGTATTGGTATACCATAATAACAGTTACTGATATTAAATACACCATATGGTAAACATTCACCATCACAGTAGCATTTATTTTCCGGATACATAGTGCCATTGTCAAAGGCACTCGGAGAGATTTTATACCGATAAGCCCATACACCTTTGTAGTACACCTCACTGTCATAATCCGCCGTCACCGGTCGACAAAAATCCGTAAAGTAATATTCAATGGATTCATATTTTTTTAAATTGGTCCTCTGAAATTCTCCCGGAGATCCGTGTACGCCATTACAACCGCTAGCAAAGGCGTCGGTATAATTTTTACCCTTCCATTGAACCATTTGTCCGAGTTGCGACTTATCGCCCACGCCGGTGTGTATGCTGTGCACACCCAAGTAATCGGTGGAGCCATTGCGCTGAAAAAAATAAAATTATTAATTAATTTAAATTTTGAAAGTTTTTTTAAAAATCTTTTTTTATTTCTCTTCTACTTACAGCATAAGCATACCCAATCCGATCCCATGGCATAAAAACGCCCAGATTATATCTCAGCGAGGCCGGCAGCACTGCCAATAAATTTACAATATCATCATTGAAACCCCTGAAGAAGAATTCATCAGCAGTCCTCGTCCAGACAGCACCGTTTTTGTAGAACTTCAAGGCCATGTCGATCACTGTGCGCATC
The DNA here is from genome assembly GCF_032173495.1 of Musca vetustissima. Lineage (NCBI taxonomy): Eukaryota > Metazoa > Arthropoda > Insecta > Diptera > Muscidae > Musca > Musca vetustissima. Next base: position 70,536 of record NW_026886764.1, on the reverse strand, counting down.
AGGTAAGGCCAATGTCGTGATTTTGCAGCAGCACCCTAAAAACACACACAAAATATAAAAATAATGCAAATTAGGCATTCGTTCTCTGGGCAGGACAATATATAGGGTCTATAATAAGCGTGCATTTTTTTAAATATTTTTTTCAAAGGACCTAAAGAAGGCGTGGATTTTTTAAAGAATATTTTTTCAAGGACCTAAAGAAGGCGTGGATTTTTTAAACAATATTTTTTCAAGGACCTAAAGAAGGCGCGGATTTTTTTAAGAATATTTTTCAAGGACCAACACCAAGGCGTGGATTTTTTAAAGAATAGTTTTTCAAGGATAAACACAAGGCGTGGATTTTTTAAAGAATATTTTTTCAAGGACCAACAACAAGGCGCGGATTTTTTAAAGAATATTTTTCAAGGACCAACACCAAGGCGTGGATTTTTTAAAGAATATCTTTTCAAGGACCATCACAAGGACCAATCGAGGTGGGCATTTTTTAAAGAATATTTTTTCAATGACCAATCGAGGCTTGGATTTTTTAAAGAATATTTTTTTCAAGGACCAATCGAGGTGGGAATTTTTAAAGAATATTTTTTCAAGGACCAATCGAGGCGTGGATTTTTTAGGGAATATTTGTTCAAGGACCAATCGAGGATTTTTTAAAGAATTTTTATCAAGGACTAATCGAGGCGTGGATTTTTTTAAAGAATATATTTCCAAGGACCTACAATAGGCGTGGATTTTTTAAAGAATATTTTTTCAAGGACCTTTTTTCAGGGACGTGGATTTTTTAAAGAATATTTTTACAAGGACCAATCGAGGTGGGCATTTTTTAAAGAATGTTTTTTTCAAGGACCAATCGAGGCGTGGATTTTTTAAAGAATATTTTTTCAAGGACCAATCGAGGCGTGGATTTTTTAAAGAATATTTTTTCAAGGACCAATCGAGGCGTGGATTTTTTAAAGAATATTTTTTCAAGGACCAATCGAGGCGTGGATTTTTTAAAGAATATTTTTTCAAGGACCAATCGAGGCGTGGATTTTTTAAAGAATATTTTTTCAAGGACCTTTTTTCAGGGACTGTAACAGGCGTGGATTTTTTAAAGAATATTTTTTCAAGGACCTTTTTTCAGGGACTATAACAGGCGTGGATTTTTTAAAGAATATTTTTTCAAGGACCTTTTTTCAGGGACTATAACAGGCGTGGATTTTTTAAAGAATATTTTTTCAAGGACCTTTTTTTAGGGACTATAACAGGCGTGGATTTTTTAAAGAATATTTTTTCAGGGACTATAACAGGCGTGGATTTTTTAAAAAATATTTTTTGAAGGACCTTTTTTCAGGGACTATAACAGGCCAATCGATTCGTGGATTTTTTAAAGAATATTTTTCAAGGACCTAATGAAGGCGTGGATTTTTTAAAGAATATTTTTTCAAGGACCTAATGAAGGCGTGGATTTTTTAAAGAATATTTTTTCAAGGACCTAAAGAAGGAGTGGACTTTTTAAAGAATATTTTTTCAAGGACCTAAAGAAGGCGTGGACTTTTTAAAGAATATTTTTTCAAGGACCTAAAGAAGGCGTGGACTTTTTAAAGAATATTTTTTCAAGGACCTAAAGGAGGCGTGGATTTTTTAAAGAATATTTTTCAAGGACCAATCGAGGCGTGGATTTTTTAAAGAATATTTTTCAAGGACCTAATGAAGGCGTGGATTTTTTAAAGAATATTTTTTCAATGACCAATCGAGGCGTGGATTTTTTAAAAAATATTTTTTCAAGGACCAATCGAGGCTTGGATTTTTTAAAGAATATTTTTCAGGGTCGTAAGCAGGCGTGGATTTTTTGAAAAATATTTTTCAGGGTCTTAAGCAGGCGTGGATTTTTTAAAGAATATTTTTCAAGGACCTACAATAGTCTTGGATTTTTTGAAGAATATTTCTTCAAGGACCTACAAAAGGCGTGGATTTTTTAAAGAATATTTTTTCAAGGGCCTACAATAGGCGTGGATTTTTTAAAGAATATTTTTTTCAAGGACGTGGGTTTTAATGAATATTTTTCAGGATCTCTATACCAAATTTTGTTTCTTTTGAATTTTGAAAATAATTTCTGAGTTCTTTACTTACCGCCAACAGAGCATTAATGGACACCAAGGTGTCATTCAGCCCCAGCTTCGAACGGGTTGTATTCAAATGATAATAATGCGTTTTGCCATAATCCACAGTGTGATTGTTGTCATGCCACTTGAATACCTTCTTATAGGGCACCTCTATATAACTGAAGGGTCCAACCTCATTCACCTTGGGCTTCTTGGACATATCATAAAATTCCTCAGAATTTGTCCAGTTGAAAAAATAGAAGTCCACCGATACATTGACATCAGGAGTGGCCCACATTTTGGTCAGTTCGCCACCGGGACGTAATATCATTTGCTAAAATAATTTAAAATAAATATAAATTATATCTTCTGATTTTACAAAATTCATTTCCGCTCATACTTACACTATCTATAAATCGCTCCAACAATGGCCTGGAATAGATTAGAAAAAATCCACCCAACGCTATCAGCAGCGTACCAAGGACAATATAAAAATATTTCGCATATTTTCGGGTACTTTTCAAAATCATTGTCGATGATCGGTGGGGCATTTTTATGCTGTTTGTGATTGGTGTGGTTGTAGTTGTGGTGGTGGTGTTAGTTAAAGGTCCGCGTTCTGCAGCTGGAGTCCGCCCGCAGTTTTAGTCCGGCAATCTATCTGCAATGCAAATAAAATACAGAAATGGAGAAATTGTTTTAAATCTTTTTATTTTCCATTCTAATGAAGTTCGCAGCAGAATTGCGAACGGCCAGTGCGAGAAGAACGAACGAAGATAATAGCAATTAGTTGTGTCGTTCTCGCCGTCTTTATGGGAGATTAAAATGAAGCTGACATCGTTGGGTCCCCTAGAAGTCAGTTTAGATATTGACGTTGTTGTTGTCTGTTTTTTATTATATATCTAAATTTAAAATATTACTTAGTTTAACATACATACATCCACAGTTTAATCTACTTGAAGTACCATTAAACAAAGACAGATATGTATAAAATGGCTATGGGGTCAAGATGGGGGTCAATAGTCAAAAATAAAATATAAACATCAGAATAGATAAACAAAATGATTCAAAAATTATTTCAAAACAGTGGTTTGTAGACAGAAAATGTTCTATTTATGACTGGTGCTTGAAAAAATATGTTTAAAAAATCCACGCCTAAGACTGGGGCTTGAACAAATATGTTTAAAAAATCCTCTCCTATGACTGGAGCTTGAAAACTATTTTTAAAAACCCACGCCTAAGACTGGCGCCTATGATTGGTACTTGAAAAAATATTTTTTTAAAAATCCACGCCTATGTTGGGTACTTGAAAAAAAATATTTAAAAAAAAAAATCGCCACTTATCGTTGATACCTTTAATGGAGTCTTATTCCGGCTACTGTTGTTATTCTTTAATTACTCCACAAGTTATTTAATTTTTTTTATAAATAAATGTACGAAGCGGTGATTTTTTATGTGTTGTCTTGAAATTCATGTCGTTGACATTTGCAATTAAAATAAAATGAAAGGTTAAGAAATGTCGATTAATTTTTTTCACCCTCTTTTTGCACGGCAAAGTTGCCGATCTCCAATTAGAATTATAAGGTGTAAATGGACCGTCATCATAATTTTGTTTTATTACCGCTATAATAATTGATGTTCGTGTTGTTGTTGTATTTGAGCAATTAATATTAAATAATGGATGGAGTTCGAGTCCAATACCGCATTCAAAACCACAAAAAGAAACCAAGAGTGAATATTTCACAGCGTCAGGTTTTACGCATTTCAATTCAAGCGTGGATTTCATTTCAATTACTAAAGAAATTAAACGCAGGCTAATGACTGAAGTATTGACAGCTAATATGCTGTAATTTATTGATATACGTTCTAGGAAGAAAATATGTTTTTCAATAACCACCAAGGCGTGGATTTTTTAGAAGAATATTTTTTTTTTAAAGAACAGGAAGAGATTTCTTAAAAAAATATTTTTTAAAGACCACGAAGTCGTGGAGTTTTAAAAGATTATTATACCCTACACAACTATGTTGCCAGGGTATTATAGCTTTGTGCAGGCCCAAGAGTTTGTAACGGCGCGAAATATTGGTCCTAGACCCACCTTTAAAAATACCGATCATATCATATCTCAACTAGCTGAGTCGATCTAGTCATGTGTGGCCGTCCGTCCGTCTGTCCATTATAATTTGTAAACACGATACAGGCCACAGTTATGGACCTAGGATGGGTTCTGGCCAATGTTTTTGGTAAAGATCGGGTAATGATTAGAGGATGAAATGGGCCAAAAACTTTATTTTTGTCTGATTATCTGGCCGCAATTATGGCCCAAACATCGCGAATTTGTACATGGAGAAGGTGATCGGGCCAAAGAATCAGCATGCCTGTTTTGATAAAGACAGTATTTAGCGGGTCCATTTGATCCTGACTTTTGTGTGCAAAATTACAAAATGTGTATTCTATGGCGTATATTTTTACTCCTGAAGGACATAGACCCGAGAAGTTGATAGTCTATCCAAGAGGAGTGGTTGACCTTTAAATTGATACAAAATTTTGTTTTGTTATTGTCGTATGTATTCGGATGTGGGAGTTACACTTAAATATTTACAGGTGCTTACGTATTCATATATTACTTGATAACCCATTACCACACTATTGGGCGGAAATATAGCGATCGCTTTGAAATTTTCCATGAGGATCCAGGTACGGTCAAGGACAACGACTATAATTTTCGATGATGATCAGATAATAATTTTGGGGTGAAGGGGACTGAAAACTTAATTTTTTGCGTTTTTCGCGAAATATTGCCCGAGCTCAGAATATAGAGGCACAGAATGTTAAAAAGTCGATTTATGTATGTCCGTCTGTCCATGTTAAATTGTAAACAAAGTACAGGTCGCATTTTTGATTCGAATTGGATGAAATTTGGCACAGCTCATTTATTTGGTCCAAAGCCGAACCCTATTGAAATTGGGAAAATTCGGTTCAGATTTCGAAATAGCTCCCATATATATTTTCGTCCGATTTAGGTAAATAGTGCTTCAAAGTCTCTTTATATCCTTCCATTTGCACGAAATTTAGCAAAGCGTACAGAATTGAATTTACAGTGATGAGTATAGAGTTTCGCGAAAATTGGTTCAGATTTAGATAAAACTCCCATATATTTTCGTCCGATTTTAGGTACATAGTGCACCAAAGTCCCTATATATCCTTGGATTTGCACGAAATTTGGCATAGCGCACTTAATTGAGTTTAGAATGATGTGTGCTAGGTTTCGTGAAAATCGGTTCAGATTTATATATAGCTCCCATATATATTTTCGTCCGATTTTATGTAAATGGTGTACTAAAAGCCCTATATATCTTTCGATTTGCACTAAATTTGGCATAGCGCACTTAATTGAGTCTAGAATGATGTGTGTTAATTTTCTTGAAAATCGGTTCAAATTTAGATAAAGCTCCCATATATATTTTCGTCCGATTTAATGTAAATGATGTACCAAAGCCCCTATATATCTTTCGATTTGCACGAAATTTGGTGTAGAGTAATGAATTAAGTCTAGAATGAGGTGTGTTAAGTTTCGTGATAATCGGTTCAGATTTAGATATAGCTCCCATATATATTTTCGTCCGATTTTATGTAATTTGGTACACCATCCCTACATATATTTCAATTTGCACGAAATTTGGCATGGAGTATAGAATTAAGCCTAGAACAATGTGTGTTTAGTTTCCTGATAATCGGTTCAGATTTAGATATAACTCCCATATATTTTCGTCCGATTTTAGGTACATAGTGCACCAAAGTTCCTATATATCCTTGAATTTGCACGAAATTTGGCATAGCGTACTAAATGAAGTCTAGAGTGATGTGTGTTAATTTTCTTGAAAATCGGTTTAGATTTAGATATGGCTCCCATATAAATTTTCTTCCGATTTAATGTAAATGGTGTACTAAAGTCCCTGTATATCTTTCGATTTCGGCGAAATTTGGCATGGAGTACTGAATTAAGTCTAGAATAATGTGTGTTAAGTTTCGTGATAATCGGTTTTGATTTCTATATTGCTCCCATATATATTTTCGTCCGATTTTAGATAAGTAGTGCACCAAAGTCCTATATATCCTTCGATTTGCATGAAATTTGGCATAGCGTAATGAATTAAGTCTAGAATGAGGTGTGTTTAGTTTCGTGAAAATCGGTTCAGATTTAGATATAGCTCTCATATATATTTTCGTCCGATTTTATATAAATAATGCACCGAAGCCCCTATATATTTTCGATTGACACGAAAATAGGCATAACGTACTGAATTAAGTCTAGAATGATATGTGTTGAGTTTTGGGGAGATCGGTTCAGATTTAGATATAGCTCCCGTATATATTTTCGTCTGATTTTATGTTAATGGTGCACCAAAGCCCCTATATTTTTTTCGCTTTGCACGAAATTGGGCATAGCGTACCGGATTGAGTCTAGATGGATGCGTGTTAAATTTCGTGAAAATCGGTTTAGATAAAGATATATCTCTCATATATATTTTCGCCTGATTTTAGTGGTGAAGGGTATCATATAGTCGGCTCCGCCCAACATTTGAGCTTCCCTTACTGGTTTAATATAGATTTGATCTTTAGGGACCACCCATAGGCGTGATTTTTTTGTAATATTTTTTCATAGGCCAGAATGTATGCATTGTTGTTATTTTCCTAATTAATCCCCGGAAAGCATTGAACTTGTCAATCATTTTCCTGAAGAGCTGTCAAATTAGAAATAAAAATAAATGAAATCGTACACATAACACAACCGATCTGCCTCCTCATTATCAATTAGGAACTATTTCAAACCTTATCATTTCGAATCATTAAATAGGCAGAGAAAATAAACACAGTTTCGTAATTATTGAAATCAGCCAATCATTGATTTTAAATATTGATAATCAACTATATTCTAGAAAACACAATTTTGTTCGGAAACTAAGGTCAAAGATAAATGATTTCCGGGGATAGGAAATTATTAAAGGACGAGATAATTTATTAAGGGAACCTTAGAGGAGCCTAGTGAATGAAAGAAAAAAAATAATTGCAAAATTATTTTTGAACTTTAATGTATGAATCACAATGATATTTTTCCAAGAATTTCGTTTTTTTTCGCCTTAATAGACCTATATTCCAAATGGTGTCCAGAGACCACTCTGATTTATGATCTGGACAATTGACTAAACTAATCTAATGACAGACAATAAATGTCAAACACACTTAAGTTTTCAGTAAACGTGCGATTATTAGTCTGTCTCTCCACAAGCGGGTGGAAGGGAACTATCTCACGCAAGGGGGTTACTCTGAACCCGCACGGGTTTTAAACCTCTTTTTGTGCTGTTATTATTTCTTTGCTTAATTGTCTTATTTGCGTTAGTCGTATCGGTTATTATTAGATTGGCTGCTGCTGCAATTATTTTTATTATTAATTATTTTCCTAAAGGAAGTCAACAATTTGAATATGAAATAAGGGTTAAAATAGAAAAGACAAAAGAAATTTGTATTGATCAGAGTGATTTTTCACCCGACAGCGTGATAAATTAATTTATGCAAAACTATAGAATGACAATAGTTCACTTTTGAGATGCAGAGTTTAGAAAAAATAAGTCGGACTTAAACGTCGTCGTAGTGGAACAATGAAAAACAAACGGGACATTTGAGTGGATTTTTTAAAAATATTTTTTTATGGTCCAAATTTTTTAAAAATATTTTTCATCGACCTACAATAGGCGTGGATTTTTATACCCTACACAACTATGTTATCAGGGTATTCTAGCTTTGTAACGCCGCGTAATATTGGTCCTAGACCCACCTTTAAGTTACCGATCGTCATATCTCGACTAGCTGAGTTGATCTAGACATGTGTGTCCGTGCTTCCGTCCGTCTGTCCCTTATAATTTGTAACACGAATTTGTAACACGATACAGGCTACAGTTATGGACCAATCTTCACGAAATTTTGCATGTTGGATGGGCTCTGGCCAATATTAATATTTAAGGGATGAAATGTACCAATAACTTTTTTTTTTATTTTGTGGTCGCTCCGGATGCGGCAATTATGTCCCAAAGATCGCTCAATACTTAGCGGGAAAAATTAAAAAAAAAAAATTGTATTCTATGGCGTATAGATTTACTCCTGAAGGTCATGAAGCCGAGATGTTGATAATATATCCTAGAGGAGTGCTTGATCTTTAAATTGATACCAATTTTATTGCCGTATGTACTCTAATGTGGGAGTTACACTTAAATATTTACAGGTGCAGTTACCCATTACCACACTAGAGGGCGAAAATATAGCGCTGATCGCTTTGTCATTTTCCATGACGACCCAGGTATGGTCAAGGACAACGCCAATAATTTTCGGTGATGATCAGATAATAATATTGGGATCCCACCACGATGAAGGGAACCTCGACAAGTAATTAGAAGGGCTGTACTGAATATTAGTAATATTAGTTGACCTCTAGTCGGTCAAGAGGGTGCAAATATCAGGAAATATTGCCCAAGATCAGAATATGTAACCGCAGAATGTTAGATTTTCCTAGAAGTTGTGTAGGGTACAGAGATGGCCTGTCAGAAACAGTGACGTAAATGACATACATTTCCGACGTATAATACATACGTCAGAAACGTCGGAAACCTACCTAAATCCATTAGGTTTTTGACAAAATAGCTATTTCCATCAATCAATTTGGAAATTACGCATGCTTTACTCAAATCCATATAAAATTTCAAAATTTTCTTCTCAAAAAAAATTAGAAATTTTTATTAGTTCTAGTAAGGAATAGTCAGATATATGTAAAAATAATATATATTCTTAAAAATAACTGTATATGCTGATAATATTGATATAAATGACGTTTATTACATTTTATACAGGTATATGACGTTTTCGACGTTTACACCTTTTTGACAGTCGAAAACCTAAAAATTCGTCACACGGACCATCCCTGGTAGGGTATCATATGGTCGACCCCGTCCGACTGCTCCACTGGTGTAAAAGTATTTTTCAATGGCCACCTAAGGAGTGGATTTGTTAAAAGATTTTTGATCGACCTGCAATAGGCGTGGATTTTTATACCATTCACCACACTGTGGTACAGGGTATTATGTCTTTGTGCATATGTTTGTAACAGGCAAAAGGAAACGAGATAGGCACATGGTTCCTTTTGAGAATATGCATAGAATCACTTTCTGAGTCGATTTACGCATGTCCGTCCGTCTGTCCGTCCGCCCTTCCATGTATTTTTGTGAATAAAGTACAGGTCGCATTTATAATCCGATTTGCATTAAATTTGGCACAGTTCACTTATTTGGCTGAAGGACGAACACTATTGAAATTGGGAAAAATCGGTTCAGATTTAGATATAGCTCCCATATATATTTTCGTCCGATTTATGGTAAATGGTGCACCAAAGACCCTATATATTCTTCAATTTGCACGAAATTTGTCACAGCGTACTGTATTAAGCCTAGAATAATGTACGCTTAGTTTCGTGAAAATCGGTTCAGATTGAAATATAGTTCCCATATATATTTTCCTCCGATTTAAGGTAAATGCTGCACCAAAGGTCCTATATATCTTTCGATTTGCACGAAATTTGTCATAGCGTACTGAATCAACTCTAGAATGGTGTCTGCTAAGTTTCGTGAAAATCGGTTCAAATTGAGATATAGCTCTCATATATATTTTCGTCTGATTTTACATAAATGGTGCAGCAAACACCAAATGCTTCCACCCCCTCCTCATACGACCCTGACGCACAATATACCCAAAGTTTTGAAGGGTATCATATAGTCGGCCCAGATCGACTTTACTACTGTTTTTTTAGTCTAAAACATATTTATCTGTTAGTTATATATCAGCCTGCAGTTTTCTATGTATAGTCTGAATTGTACTTTCATTTATACAATGTTCTGCATCGAGTTGCATATTCATAATACGGAAAATCTACATTACAAAAATACAAGTTCCTCGACGACATAAAAACGTATTTAATGGAAACTTTTACAGTCTCTAGCACGCAAAAGGTGTTGATCGTTTAAACATAACAACACAGAAAATAAATATGTAAACAATTAACTTTTTTGCTTTCCTGAAATTGTAATTTTTTACCATAACTGGTTAACCTCTCTTGTGTGGGACCATCTAAGCGATTAACAGTCACTGCTGCAATTATTTATGGTTTATTAAATGTTTTATCAACATCATGGGGGCTGTGTAGCGACAACGTGATGGCAAAATGAAAAAAAAAACAACCGTCAATAATTCTAGGTTATTGTTTTCACCTGGAGGGTCTAAAAACTTTATTTCATGTTTTTTTTTTAGACGCAACTGAACCGAACAGAGCCTGGTGTGGTTATTGTAATCGGTTACCTCAGAAGTCACTGTTACCTTAAACACAGTTATTAAGAACCTGAAATCGATTTTCACCCAGTTGACCTGTGACAATGTGCGTCTGTTACGAAGTACCGTCCGTCCCTCCTTCCCAGTATTCAAATTGTGCAAATTATTAGTTATTAGGAATATTAATCGTTTCTTAATAGGTATACAAATACCTGATTAAATTGCAATAAATTGTCGTCAATGAAATAAAAAAAAAAAACGATATAATACACTAAGTTAAAATGGTTGTTTAATTAAAATTGTGAAAATAAAAAATCCTCGTCCACCTATAAGTCATTTTTTTTTAAAGATCAAAACCATAAAAAATTCTCACCTATTGGTGGTCCCTGAAAAAATATGTTTATAAAATTCATACCTATAGGGTTTCCATAAAAACTATTTTTTAAACCAGTGAGCGGAGCAGTATAGTCGGACGGGGCCGACCATACGATACCCTACACAACTACCTCGGAACTCAAATTTTCTGCGGATGTATATTCCGACCCTGGGCAATATTTCGTGATATTTGCACCCTCTTACCCGATTAGAGGTAAACAGCACCTCTTCCTTACACTGACATATTTTCCGAATATTACTAGTATTCTGTACTGCTATTGTCCAGATTACCTTCACCGTGGGATGTGTTGTGATGTTCGGCTTTCATTTGTAGTCTATAGATCGACTCGAAAATAATACAAAAAATTAAGTTTTCGGTCCACTTCATTCCAAAATTATTATCTGGTCATCACCGAAAATTATAGGCGTTGTCCTTGACCATAGCTGAAACCTCATGGAACATTTCAAAGCGATCAGCGCTATAGTTCCCCTCTGTAGAGTGATAATGGGTTACTATATAATATACGAATACGGAGATACCTGTAAATATTTAGGTGTAACTCCCACATCCGAGCACATACAACAATATAATTGGTATTAATTTAAAGGTCAGCCACTCCTCTTGGATGTAATATAAACTTTTCGGGTCTATGTCCTTCAGGGGTAAATATATATGCTATAGAATACAAATTTTGTCATTTTTCACACAAAAGTCAGGGTCCATTTGAACCGCTAAATATTGACCGATCTTTATGAAAACAGGCCTGCTTATTCTTTGGTCTGATCCCCTTTTCTATGGAAAACTTCACGATGTTCGGGCCACTATTGCGGCCTCTGGAGCGACCAGAAAAACGGACAAAAATTTAGTATTTGGTCCATTTCATCCCCTAAATATTAACCGATCTTTCCCAAAAACAATAGGGGTCTTCATTGGCCAGAACCCATCCTACATTTCGTGAAGATTGGTTCATAACTGTGGCTTGTATCGTGTTTACAAATTATAAGGGACAGACGGACGGACGGACGGACAAACATGTCTAGATCGACTCAGCTAGTCGAGATATGACGATCGGTATACTTAAAGGTGGGTCGAGGACCAATATTTCGCGGCGGCCCTGACAACATAGTTGTGTAGGGTATAAAAAATCCATTCCTACAGATGGTCCATAAAAATCTCCCAGACGAAACGACCAAAGCTAGAAGCTGGAAATTTTGAGTGTGGGTTGTTATTGGTGGGTTTTTGGAAATTCGAACTAGAAGGGTACGAAATGTACTAAAATGTACCAAATATGGTACCCTTAGTATTAGGCGAACGGAAATAGCTAGAATTCTGAAATTTGGAATGTGGGTCACTGATGGAAAGTTAGCAAGATGTACAAAAGGGTTTTTGGAAATTCCACCTATAAGTGTACTAAAAGTGCTAAACTTTACTAAATTTAGTTCTAATTGAACATATATAGCTAGAATCTTGAAATTTTATATGGAATACAGGTTGGGAAGTGGTGTTGATGTGTATGGAAATGTTTTCGAAAATTCGTACTTATGTACATAAAAAGTACAAATTGGTACTAAATTTGGTACTATTTGCATTTAGTTGAGCGTATAGAGATGGAATCCAGAAAATAGGCATTAGGATTGCTATTAGAGTACACGATTGTGGTAGCTTTAAAAAATTGAACTTATGTGTACGAAAAATACTATATTGTAATAAATTTGGTGCAAATTGGAATAAGGTGATCAGATAGAGCTGGAGTCTTGAAATTCGAAATTTAAATGACTGTTGGAGTGTAGGATTGAGATAGTTTAGGAAATCCGTACTTATTGATGCGAAAATTACTAATCATAGTACAATTTGGATTTTGCTTGAAGGAATAGAGCTGAAAAACTGAAATTAAGATTACTATTGAAGCTTGAACTATAGAGACATCTTTGGAAATTCGAGATTTGTTACAATTTGGAAGCATAATATTTATGTGTACTAAATGGTACTATATTCGGTACAACTTGATTACGAATTAAAATTACTGTTAAAGTGTGGAATTGATATAGTTAATGAAATTCTTAATTATAGAAACAAAAGTACTAAATGGTACCAAATAGTTATACCCTTCACCACACTGTGGTACAGGGTATTATGTCTTTGTGCATATGTTTGTAACAGGCAAAAATAATCGAGATAGACCCATGGTTTCTTTTGAGAATATAGAATGACTTTCTGAGTCGATTTATGCATGTCCGTCCATGTATTTTTGTTAAAAAAGTACAGGTCGCATTTATGATCCGATTTGGATGAAATTTGACACAGGTCACTTAATTGGCCCAAGGACGAACCCTATTGAAATTGGGAAAAATCGGTTCAGATTTAGATATAGCTTTCATACATATTTTCGTCCGATTTTAGGTAAATGGTGTACCAAAGTCCATATATATATTTCGATTTGCACGAAATTTGGCATAGCGAAATGAACTAGGTCTAAAATGATGTGTTTTAAGTTTCCTGAAAATCGGTTCAGATTTAGATATAGCTCCCATATATATTTTCGTTCGATTTAAGGTAAATGGTGTACCAAAGTCCCTATATATATTTCGATTTGCACGAAATTTGGCATAGCGTACTTAATTAAGTCTAGAATAGTGCACGTTATGTTTCGTGAAAATCGGATTGGATTTACATATAGCTCCTATATAAATTTTCGTCCGATTTAATATAAATGGTGTACCAAAGTCCCTATACATATTTCGATTTGCACAAAATTTGGCATAGTGTACTGAAATGAGTCTGGAGTGATGTGTGTAAAGTTTCCTGAAAATCGGTTCAGATTTATATATAGCTCCTACATATTTTTTCTTCCGATTTTATGTAAATTGTGCACTAAAGACCCAAGTTTGTCCGATTCACACACAATTTTGTAGTTAATATAAGTTAACCTCTGCCATTCTCATTGAAATCGCTTCAGATTTTGATATAGCTTCTACATATATATTTTCGTCCGATTTTACACAAAATTGACTCAAATTTTGCACAACGTACTAAAGTTTTAAAATGTGGAAAGTTTTGAAATCGGTTCAGATTTAGATAGAGCTTCTATATATATTTTCTACCGATTTTAGGTAATTTTGTCCATTGTAAGAAGCAACCCTATATCTGAACAAATGAAAAATTTAGAAATTTAGTATTAGTATGTTAACATTCATCTGTTGAATATATCCAAAGGTGTGAAGGGTATCATATAGTCGGCCCCGCCCGACTTTACTACTTTCCTTACTGGTTTATAAATTATTTTTGTGTAAACGGATAGGGTTGAGATCCTGAAATTTTGAATTAATATTACATTTGGAGTGCAGGATTGAGATGTGTTGGTAGTTTTGAAAATGCGTAAGTATGTGTACAAAATTTATTGCAATTTAGATTTGAGTGAACGGATAGAGATGAAAAACTTATATTTGAAAAAAAAAAAATTACTGTTATAGCACAGAATTGAGGCAGTGTTAGAAATTCGAACTCATAATTACGCAAAGTACTAAATATGGTAAAATTTGGATCTGTGTGAAGGGATAGGGCTGGGATTCTGAAGTTGATGATTAAAATTACTGCTGCAGTGTGGAATTGAGGAAATTTTTGAAATTCGTACTTACGTCAACGAAATGTAATAAATGGTACTAAATTTTGTACAATTTGAATATTGGTGAACGTATAGAGCTGTAATCTTTAAATGTGGACTTAAAGTCAATAATGGAGTGTATGACTGCGTTAGTTTTGGAAATTCGTACTTTGGGAACAAAATTTTTTACTTTTTAAAAAACAGACATAGCTGGAATTCTTGAATTTGGACTTACGATTACTATTTGAAAGCAGGATTGAGGAACATTTGGAAATTTGTACTTATGAGAACGAAAATTACTAAATTTGGTACAATTTGGGCTTTGGTGGAAATTAAGATTACTGTTAGAATGTAGGATTGATGTAGTTTTAGAAATTCTTACTATGAGTATGAAAAGTACTAAATTTGTATTTGGTTGGATTCTAAGATTTGGAATTTAGATTACTGTTGAAATGTAGTATAGTAAATAGAATAGAAAATCCATTAAATTTGGATTTGGGTAACGGGGAGAGCTGGAAACCTAAAATTTGGAATGTGGATTATTGATCCAAGATGTACCACCCTTTGGTACAAATTGGTAATAAATCTAGTGTTGGTGATGGTATGGAGGTAGTTTTAAATAGAACTAAATGTGGAACCTGTACGTATTTATACCCTACACAACTATGTTGTCAGGGCATTAAAGCTTTGTGCAGCCCCAAGAGTTTGTAACGCCGCGAAATATTGGTCCTATACCCACCTTTAAGTATACCGATCGTCATATCTCGACTAACTGAGTCGATCTAGACATGTGTGTCCGTCCGTCCGTCTGTCCATTATAATTTGTAAACACGATACAGGCCACAGTTATGGACCAATCTTCACGAAATTTTGCATGTAGGATGGGTTCTGGCCAATGAAGACCCCTATTGTTTTGGGAAAAGATCGGTTAATATTTAGGGGATGAAATGAACCAAAAACTTTATTTTTGTCGGTTTTTCTGGTCGCTCCAGAGGCCGCATTTATGTCCCAAACACCGCGAATTTTTGCATGGAGAAGGGGATCGGGTCAAAGAATAAGCATGCCTGTTTTGATAAAGATCGGTCAATATTTAGAGGGTCAAATGGACCCTAACTTTTCTGTGAAAAATGACAAAATATGTATTCTATAGAGTATATATTCACCACTGAAGGACATATACCCGAGAAGTTGACAGTATATCCAAGAGGAGTGGTTGACCTTTAAATTGATACCAATTATATTGTCGTAGGTACTCGGATGCGGGAGTTACACTTAAATATTTACAGGTGCTTACGTATTCATATATTATTTAGTAACCTATTACCACACTTGAGGGCGGAAATATAGCGCCGATCGCTTTGAAATGTTCCATGTGGTTCTAGTTATGGTCAAGGATAACGCCTAAAATGTTGCGAGTCGAAAGCCGAATATCACAACACAACCCACTGATTATTAGTAACATTTGCTGACCTCTAGTCAGTCAAAAGTGCGAAATATTGCAAAATCTCAGAATATAGAAGCACAGAATGTTAGATTGTCATGGAAGTTGTGTAGGCCCCGTCCGCTCACTGGTTTCTATATATTTTTGGAATTCTGATCTGTTTTTAATCTGTGTAATGGAAATAAGAAAGAGATTTCGATAATAGTGTTTATGTGTATGAGGAGTACTAAAGAGTAGGGGGAGACTGGGGCACCTTCGGCACTTTTTTTTTTAGAGCTCTATATCTCAGTACTTATTCAACATATATAACAACTTTATGGCTGATTATTGTCCTCTGACACTTAATTATAAAAAATAGTACCAAAAAGATATAAAAAATTAGTATTAGTTAAAATTTTTTACAGTTTAGTAAAAAAAAGTCAAATTCGCCGAATGTGCCCCAACCCGGGGTAGCTTCGGCATTTGATGGGGCACATTCGGCACCATAGTCATAGCTGGGTAATTGTTATTTTTTATTCCCTTACCCCGCTTACGAAGTAGCGGGCACATTGCTAGTATTTTTATAAAATCCATGCCAATAGGTGGTCCACGCCTATTAATGTATTTATTTAAAAAAAAATTCACATTTTTGAATTCCCCACAAGGGCTGTTATTTGGAAAAAATTACACGTTTATAGCTGGCGATTTAAAATAAATCTCTGATGTAATTTATCCTATCCTATCTACTTTGCATAAAGTTCAAGTACAGGTGTACCGCCACTTTAGGCTCCTTTATAATTTCTCCCTTATAATTTCCGGCAAATGTACTTATTCGTATATGCCAAAGGTCATTCGTTTATAAATAGCTTATTAAAAAAACAATTGTTATTATCTAATCCCGATTTGAACTTTTTTTGTTTTGTGATTCACAAATAAATAAACAAATTTGCCAACACAGGTAAATCGTTTATTGATTTATTAGAATTCGTATTGTTGCTGTCGTTGTTGTTGTGGCTGTTACCTTTGTATGATCTGAATAGGCAGATCCGATGGCAGATATCCATTAATAATGACTTAAGAAATCTAATTGTGATTTATTGTCATTTATGTGGTCACAACAAAAGCTGGTCTCTTTGCATTGTCCAACACATACGTTATAGAAAATATTTCTTTTTTAATACGAGAAAGCTTAAAACGGACTGATGCGACGTAACCCCATAATGGAAAATACTATTATGCATACAATTATTTTTATTAAATTAGCAAATTCGAAATAAAGTGTTAACAATTAATTTAAATTGGACGATTTAATAGATGCAGCTATTATTACGAATGTAATGAGATTGGATGGAAAACAATATCGTAACTCGTAGCGCGTGAATTTTTAATAATATGTTTCTTAGAGACATTTAACAATTTTTAATAAAACATTATTTTGATGACACGTCTAGTGACCCGACACTTCTAGTGGCCCTTTATTACTCTTATATATTGATCTTAAAAAATATTTTTATAAAATCCAGCCCTATGAAAAATATTAAAAACCAGTTAGCGGAGCAGTACAATCGGACGGGGCTGACCATATAATACCCCACACAACTACCACGAAAATCTAACTTTCTGCGGTTCTAAATTCTGAGCCTGGCCAATATTTCGCCTCTTTTGACCGATTATAGGTCAACAGCTTCACTTTCTAAACCTGGCATATTTTCCAAATTTTGTTTTCCTAGGGTGCATATTTGCACCATAAAATACAAAATTTGGTCACTTTAGGTTTTGGCTGATTTGACCCTTATCTAAACAGTCGTTCTAAGTATTTTGTCAGATCTCCTTCATGGCATATATGTGACGTCCTACATATATTAAATGGCTGTAGAGAGACAAGAAAAATCTTACAAAATTAAGTTGTTGATTCATTGCACCACCTAAATATCATCGCAACATCACCGAAAATTATAGGCGTCGTCCTTGACCATAATCAGTGCGACATTTCCGCACCCTAGTGGGGTAATAGTAATACTAAACAATAGCATAACACACAGATGCCTTTAAGTATTTACGTATAACTCCCACATCCGAGTACACACGGCATCATAATCAATATCAACTTCTCGGGTCTATGTTCTTCAGGAGTAAATATATACGCCATTGAATAAAAATTTTGTCATTTTTCACACAAAAGTCAGGGTCCATTTGACCCGCTAAATATTGACCGATCTTTAGCAAAACATGTATGCTTATTCTTTGGCCCGATCCCCTTCTCCCCGATGTTTGGCCCATAATTGCGGCCTTTAGAGTGACCAAAAAATCAGACAAAAATTTCATCCCCTAAATATTAACCGGTCTATACCAAAAACAATAAGGGTCTTCATTGGGCCGAACCCATCCTACATTCAAAATTTCCTGAAAATTGGTCCATAACTGTGACCTATATTGTGTTTACAAATTATAATGGACAGTCGGACGGATGGACGGACACACATGTTTAGATCGACTCAGCTAGACGAGATATGATCGGTATACTTAAAGGTGGGTCTAGGACCAATATTTCGCGGCGTTACAAACTCTTGGGGCTGCACAAAGCTAGAATACCCTGACAACAAAGTTGTGTAGGGCATATATGAAAAAGTATACCGCCAATAAAATTCACATCTATGTTGGTCCTCGATAAAATTTATAAATATGGGATCCTTAAGAACAATGCCTGTAAAATTCAAATCCAATGCCATAAAAAATAATTATTAAAACGAACATCCTTTAAGGAGACCCCCCCCCATTCTCGGGGTCAAACATTTTGTTGATATAATTCGAATCTACACTGATTAAAGAATGTCTCTACAAAATTTCAAGTGAAAATGTCAAGAACTCTTGAAGATATAGCCGATTTATTGTGTCAGCATCAAGTGACGGCTGAAGGGCTTCTCAAATTTTAACCGCGTTTTTCTCTAAACATTTTTTTTTGCGAATGGCGGGCACGATAACTCAAAAACTAATAATCTAATCGGTTCCAAATTTTGTAACGTTTCTCTGGGAGTGTATTGCTCTCGTATGAACTAGCATAAAGCCAATCGGTGAAGATCTTCCTTATTTTTTAACTTGGTAAAAAAAATCGGCGATTTTCCAAAAATATTTTTTCAAAGGTCCACCATTTTGTTAATTTTAGAGGGAAGTCAATAATCCTAGTTCATACGAGAGCCAGACATGTACTCTTTCTAACACCGTTGGAATTTCGATGTTCCAGTGAGGAGTTATCATGCCCGCCATCAAAAATAAGGACTTTTCTTTAATTACAAAAAACAACAACAAAACAATAACAAAAATTTTTTGTAAATTATTTTTCTTCTCTTTTAAATCTTCAAATATATATGTGCAAAGTTATAAACCTTAACAAGCATTTGTATTCATTTACCAGCCCATTGAAAATCTTGAAAAATTAAAATCGAGAATGGGGGGGGTTCCCTTAAGTTGAAAATTAAAAAAATGAGAAATGAAAAAAATCGCTGATTTAAGGTCTTTGAAAAAATATGTTTCGAAAAAATCCCCGCTAATAGCTAGGTCCTTATTTTTTAATAAGACTTCTAATTTTGTTATTATCGTTTTTTCCGAAACTTTTTAAGGGCGTATCACAATCACAAGGAATGATCGGGATTAATGGATATAATAAATGATGATGTGTCGTCATGTCATAAAATAATTTACCCCTTGTATGTTTATTAATATTTATTTAAAACTGCAATAAAATTAGCACGAACATTATCACAACAATGAAGTGAGGAATAAATATTTATTTTTTCCACAATAAAATATTTTTGTATTATCATTATTTTATTAGCTGTGTATTTATTTATAAAAATCGGTTTTCATTCATAATAATAATAATATTTGAAAATTAATTCATATGAATTTCGTACAAGATTTTTTTGAAATGACAATGACCGTTAACGATAAAACAGCAACAACATCAGACGCGGCGCGCCATCCAACCAAAACCAGCCGGTAATGAAATGGCAGCAACAATTAAGAAAAACCTGTAGCCAATAAATTTGTGCGATTGTGTGTTTGTGTCTGTGTGTGTATATGTATGTCATAGCCCAGTTATGTGGAAAAATGAAAACGAAGTTCGCAAAAATTTTAGTAACAATGACTAGGTGGCCAGATATTTTAATCAATTGAACAAATCGAAGCAATTCAAGTGCAAGTCAATTATGATGCCAAGCTAGAAGGCAGCAGCAACGACGAACGATGCAGTCGTTTTCGTAGGAATCCTATGCTGACGAAGTTGTTGCTGTAGAGAAGGAAGGCGTGTTTTTTTGTTTTGTGGTCGATGTTGTTCATAGCAATTACAAAACTGTAGATCATATCACGTTTATAATTAATTTTGAACTTGATTAGATTAGCGGCCGCTTTACCCTGGATGCATTAACTTCCATTGCTGTTTTTAGAATAAAAATACATTTTTATTATTGTTGTTGTTGCTGCTGCTGTTTTTGCTTTTTTTTTGGGACAAACATTTTTATTAGCTTCCTAATGACAGATTTGTTTGTTGACAGACAGACATATTGAAATACAGATGTTGAGAATAACAAATTGACAAGTATCTGTCAAAAAAACCAGTGCAAACAAACCTGACGCATTTATTTGTAAAATGCAAATTCCAACTGTTTGTGAATGTCTCTATGTATGTCTGTATGTATGTATTTACATACATATGTAGCTATATTTTTATTTACATTCGAAATAATCACTTATTTATTGTCAATGTTAAATTAATTACTTTTTTTTCCTAATAATAAATTTTAATTAGATGCCGCTTACTGATATCGGGCCAACGTGCAATCTTACATAATAGCGGCATGGACAAATTTTCAAGGAGGTGTCGATCACTTCCATGTGTCGGAAAAGTGCTACGATTTATTATGGGAAAATATTTTAAAATTAGTAAAGATGGTTTTTATGTTTTATTGTCCTCCACCATGGGTTGGACAACAAAGTAACTAATTTTTAAAAATATTTGTTCAACAATATTTATTACCCTGATTTAAAAATTTTATTTAAAAAAAAATTTAAGGATCAGATAAAGGCGTTCTTTTAAAAGGATTCTTTTAAAAATATTTTTTCAGGGATCAGATAATTTTTTTTTTTTAATATTTTTTCAAGTGCCCAACATAGATAGGCGTGGATTTTTTTTTTTTTTTTTTTTAAAAAGGCGTGAATTTTTAAAAATATTTCTCATGGACTAAAAGTAGGCGTGGATTTTTTTGAATATGTTTTCAAGTACCCAACATAGGCGTGGATTTGATTGAAAATATTTTTTTAATATTTTTAAAAATATGTTTTCAAGTACCCAACATAGGCGCAGATTTCATCAAATAATAATGTTTTTTAAAATTTAAAAAAAAAAAATATTTTTCAGGAATCAGATAAAGGCGTGAATGTTTATATCCTTTACCACACTGTGGTACAAGGTATTATGTCTTTGTGCATATGTTTGTAACAGGCAAAAGGAATCGAGATAGACCCATGGTTCCTTTTGAGAATATGAATGCATCACTTTCTGAGTCGATTTATGCATGTACGTCGATTTATGCATGTAACGTACGTGTAGGTCGCATTTATGATCCAAATTGGATGGAATTTGGCATAAGTCTCTTATTTGGCCCAAGGACAAACCCTACTGAAATTGGTGGAAATCGGTTCAGATTTAGATATAGCTCTCATACATGTTTTCGTTCGATTTTTAGCAAATGGTGCACCAAAGAGTCAAATTTAGTCCGAATGGCACAAAATTTTGCAAAACGTTGGTTGGAAGTTGGTGTAGCTTTCATATATATTTTAGATATAGCTTCCATATATATTTCCGTCCGATTTTTAACAAATGGTACACCAAAGAGGCAAATTTAGTCCGAATGGCACAAAATTTTGCCAAGTTTTATTGAAATCGGTTCAGGTTTAGATACAGCTCCCTTGTATATTTTCTTCCGATTTTTAGCAAATGGCACACCAAAGAATCACATATATTCGTACTGAAGTTATGATAGTCTAAAGTGTTCCATGTTTTATTGAAATTGGTTTAGATTTAAATATAGCTCCCATATATATTTTCGTCCGATTTTTAGCAAATTATGCACCAAAGAATTAAAGAGTGCACTAAATAATGAACTGATGATTATGGATGAACTGGAGATTATGTCTTCAACAGCGCTCTGTGTTGTAACATCTTGAATAGTTCGATTTCAATCGATTTACATAATTTTCTAAACGAATCTAAATCTGTCCAAATTACATGTACTTTGGCATAGCTTACCGAGAACATGTGTGTGGATTGATGTACCAAAGAAGAATCCATTGTACCAAATTTCACCGAATTCGGTTCCAAATCACGCTCATGAACCCCCTTTGATAACCAATAAGAACCTTATTTAAGCGAAATTTAGGAACCCAATGTTGGAAGGTAATTATATATGCCTTTGCCTGGGCCGATATAGCTCATCTTCGAACTTGACCTGCCTGCAGACAAAATACAACTCTATTTTGTCGTTTAGAGGCTAGACAACAGACAGACGGACATTTCGATGAATTGTAAACGAACAAAAACAAACTTAATATAAATTTACAAATGTACCCGATTAAATCGGTTCACATATAGACACAGATCATATATTTAAAGTAGTCCACTTTCATGTCAAAGGTCCTTCAAAAATGCGAGGTCTGCTAGGATGCATCTCTTGAATATAGCCAAAGTGTTAAAGGGTATCATATAGTCGGCCCCGTCCGGTTTACTGGTTTCAAAATATATATTTTTTAATTTTTATACCCTACACAACTATGTTGTCAGGGTATTATAGCTTTGTGCAGCCCCAAAAGTTTGTAACGCCGCGAAATATTGGTCCTAGACCCACCTTTAAGTATACCGATCGTCATATCTCGACTAGCTGAGTCGATCTAGACATGTGTGTCCGTCCGTCCGTCCGTCTGTCCATTATAATTTGTAAACACGATACAGGCCACAGTTATGGACCAATCTTCACGAAATTTTGCATGTAGGATGGGTTCTGGCCAATGAAGACCCCTATTGTTTTTGATAAAGATCGGTTAATATTTAGGGAATGAAATGGACCAAAAACTTTATTTGTGTCCAATTTTCTGGTCGCTCCAGAGGCCGCAATTATGGCCCGATCTTCGCGAATTTTCACATGGAGAAGGGGGTTTTGATAAAGATGGGTCGGATCAAATGGACCCTGACATTTGTGTGAAAAATTACAAAATTTGTATTCTATGACGTATATATTTGCCCCTGAAGAAGCTAGACCCGAGAAGTTGACCGTATGTTGAGGAGGAGTGGTTGACCTTTAAATTGATACCAATTATATGGTCGTATGTACTCAGATGTGGGAGTTACACATAAATATTGACAGGTGCTTACGTATTCAGATATTATTTAGTAATCCATTACCACACTAGAGGGCGAAAATATAGCGCTGATCGCTTTGACATTTTCCATTAGATTCCAGTTATGGTCCAGGACAACGCCTATAATTTTCGGTCATGATCAGATAATAATTTTGGGATGAAGTGGACCGAAAACTTTTTTTTGTGTTTTATTCGATTCAACCTACAATTGAAAGCCCAACATCACAACATAACCCACGGAAAAGAGAATCTGGACAGGTACAGTCCCCGTCTACTGAATGTTAGAATTAGATCGCGAAATATTGCCAAAGCTCCATAGAAAGTTAGATTTTCGTGGAAGTTGTGTAGGGTATCATAGGGTCGGCCCCTTCCGACTATACTGCTCCGCTCACTGGTTTATATTAAAAAAGTTATCTGATTTGTTCCGCGTTTTGAGTTTAGTTCTAAGACTCTGTTGTAATAATTTCATCTGCGGAAAATACGAAAAAAACTAGAACATAAGGTTCGATAATTCCCCATGTTCGAACTTGAACAAATTTTGGAAAAAATAATAAGATGGACACAGTTTGCATGAAATCAAAATTTTTTGAAACAACTTTAGTCCAAAGCTTTTTCACTTGTTAGTATGTAGGGTATACCAAGTCAAATATGGACGAATTCTACGCATCGTTTATTTGATGTCACCAAATATAATAATAATAACCGGATTTAATAGATTGTTTTATTATGTGGTATCAAATTTATTATTTTTAAATTGCAAGTTTTATTTTTAGAACTTTTAATTAATTTCAAAATAACTAATAAATGACCAAAATCAATAATCAAAATCCTCACATATTTTAACGTCAAACCGATCCCGAACTGGCTTCTGAATTTGAAATTAGTTGGTAAAATTTAAGTAACAACCGGAAAGCTATTAATGCTATTATTAAATTAAAATTATCAATATTATATAATTAAGCCAATAAAAAATTAATTCCTTTAATTTTTTTTTATTTAAATTAAGGCCTATTTCAAATATTTTTTTCTAAATAAAATATATTTTAATAAAATATGACAAATAATTGAGGAAATTAACTCATCCACATTTGGTAAACACAAACTACTATTGACTGTGTCAATATTTGACTGGCATTGATTGTTGTTGTTGCTGCTGTTGTCAACAGCTACAACAACAGCCACAAAATTGAAACAAAAGTTGACTACCTCTTTCCAAACTAAAAATTATGTTCGGTGATGACGTTTAAGTTTTCGCTGTTACCCGGCCAAATGTGGAGGAATTTTATCTGGGGGATTGTTGTTGGTGATTCCCAAAGAATTGCACATTGTTGTTATTGTTAATCCAACACACACAACCTGTTCATTTTTATACACATTTCAAATAAAAATAGTAATAATAATGATAATATTTTGAAACAAGATTTGAATCAAAAGAAATATGGAAACGTTTTATGGTTTATATTCTAAGAAACTTATTTTAGAAATTATTACTCAAGAATATATGGGAGGAACGGTGGATTATGACATTACGGCGAACATATCTTTGATATAATGTCATAGTTGATAATAATGATATGACAAATGTGCACACATGTGTCTGGCCATAAATTTAAAAAAAATAATTTATCTGCTCCTTGTAATTGCTTCACAAGTCTGCAATATAAATTTTTTTGCCAAGTCATCATAATTTTGTTTTAAATTGTTTAACCGAAACTCGGGTATCTTTTTATATCGTCTAGCATCTTAATGGGGAAATCCCCATTTTCGATTTTAATTGTAGACATTTATCGGTGGTCTGGGAAATTAACATATTTAATTTCGAGGCATACTAATTTGCATATATAAATTTGGGGTGGCGTATTTTTAATTTATCCTTTCAATTGCAACACCTAGACATATTTGTCTCACCCAACCATCGGAATACCAGAAAAAGAGTGTCAGTTGGTGTTGCCGAAATACGAGGCCAGTGTTATAAACAGAAAAAAAGTTAAGTGTTTTGGAAACTTCCATCTCTGTTATGAACACATGTTCAATTTTGTTTCGATCTGGCAACTCCTTCATATAGAAACCGGGTTTCAAAAAAGACGCTTCCGCAATGTTTTTACCATGATGCAATAATAAGGTGATGTATCACAACAACCACCTTTGTTTTTGTCTCGATTATCTGTCAAATTTTTCCATACAATATTTCAAATGGTTGGCAACACTACACAACGAATTCAAGTAGAAATTACCCACTTTGACAGTTAATCAAGACATCAGCTGCGCTAAATGGACTACCTATTCATTGTGCCATGGTTTTTACAATGAAAGCACACATTTCTAATTTTTCCATTGTAAACCAGTGAGCGGAGCAGTATAGTCGGACGGGTCCGACCATACGATACCCTACACAACTACCACGGAAATCTAACTTTCTGCGGATTTTTATTCCGAATATGGGCAATATTTCGTAATAGTTGCACACCCTTGCCCGATTAGAGGTCAAAAGCACCTCTTCCATACACTGACAGATTTTCCGGATATTCCCAATATTCAGTACAGCCCTTCTAAACACTTGTTCAGATTCCATTCACTGAGGGTTCTGTTGTGACGTTCGGCTTGTGGTTTATAGATCGAATCGAAAAAACACAACAAATTATGTTTTCGGTCCACTCCATCCCAATATTATTATCAGATCATCACCGAAAATGAAAGACGTTGTCCTTGACCATATATAGATACCAATTTAAAGGTCAACCACTCCTCTTGGATATAATATAAACTTTTCGGGTCCAGGTCCTTCAGGGACTAAATATATACGACGCTGTAGAATACAAATTTTGTCATTTTTCACACAAAAGTCAGGGTCCATTTGACCCGCTAAATATTAACCGATCTTTATCAAAACATGCATGCTTATTCTCTGGCCCGAACCCCTTCTCCATGCAAAAATTCGCGACAAAAATAAAGTTTTTGGTCCATTTCGTCCCCTAAATATTAACTGGTCTTTTCCAAAAACAATAGGCATCTTCATTGGCCAGAACCCATCCTACATGCAAAATTTCGTGAACTTTGGTCCATAAATGTGGTCTGTATCGTGTTTACAAATTATAATGGACAGACGGACGGACACACATGTCTAGATCGACTCAGCTAGTCGAGATATGACGATCGGTGTTACAAACTTTTGAGGCTGCACAAAGCTATAATACCCTGACAACATAGTTGTGTAGGGTATAAAAATTGCGGTTGTGACTTTTTTAAATACCGGTTTCTATATGAAGTAGTTGCCAGATCGAAACAAAATTTAACATGTGTTCATAACAGAGATGGAAGTTTCCAAAAGACTTAACTTTTTTTGGGAAAGGTGTTAGAATGCATGGACCAAATGGTCCCATCATCGTTCTTGATCTGGGTTTGATAAATATATGACAATGTGTATTTAACGAATGAATCCCTTAACATCATATGCAATTTAATAAATTTGTAGTAGAATTTTATTAATTTTAAAGGCACATTTTTGAGTAGTTCTATGTTTCGAATTTCTCCTCTTGTTGTAAAACGTAGTCTACCTCTTGTTATTGTTCCATTTGCTATCTGATGATCATGCGACAGCTCCTATTTATAGGTTTGAACAGCCACAAAAACAAATAAACAGTTATGACCCTATGAAGCAGATTCGAGTCGTCATGAACTAAAACCAACTAACATCATCTGAACCAGGGATGCGAAATGAAATTATTCAAATTCAATTCAATCAATTCAATCAATTTTTAATAAAATTCTTATTGTTATTAAGAGACTAATAACTCCCGGTCGCGTTCCCAGGTGGCGGATAGGGGGGAGGTGGATGATCATACCAGCGCAGGCTGTAAGTAATAGAATAATTTGATCATCCACCTCCAGGGCTTCTGTCCCCGCGGGCCAAAACTAACTATGGGGGTGTTCCCCTAAAACAAAAAACAAAGATGTAAAAAGAAGAAGAAAGAATAAAAGTTACGGTGGAGAGCCTAAATAACTCAGTACCGGCGTGTGTCGTTGATCTGCCCACGAGTCACGCCCCGTGGTCATCCTGCAATCGTGAGCAACAATCTCCTACAGATGTGGGTGTCTTGGCATCTGTAGTCGAAGGTATAGATACAAACAAATACTCAGCCTTCGGGCAACACCAACTCGAAGTTGAGGAACCACAGAGTTTTGTTAAAAACTAGTTTTATTTTAAACTATAGTTCTAAATAGCAAAATAGTAGCTTTATTAAATCTGAATTTATTAAAACAAACCTTCTCCTATAAAATTTTTAATTTGAGGGTTACGTTTTTTTGGCGAATATGGCTCGATATATTTACATTTGCAACAAAGTCTTAGAATAATTATTTTAATATAAAAAGGGGGTTATATGGGGACTACCCCTAATAGGCGGCGAATATTAATAATTTTTGGGAGGGAGGTTTGTTACCATATGCGACTACAAAAAACCAAATTTCAGCGAATTTGGTTGAAAAACGCACTCAAAAAATCCAAAATACCAAAATTGTGGATGCCCTTATATGGGGGCTACCCGAAAAAGTGGACCGATATTTATATTTTTGTAGTGGCGACATTTGGTACCCAAAAAGAACCCAGTGTACCAAATTTAAGCGAATTCGGTTGAATAGCGCGCTCAAGAACTCCAAAATATCGAAAACTGGGCTGTACCCTTTTATATGGGGGCTATGACTAAACGTGAACCGATATAGCCCTTCGAACTTGACCTGCCTGTCGACTCTATGTAAAATTTTGACGATCTATCTCAATTCCTTCAGAAGATAGCGTGATTACAACAGACGGACGGACATGGCTAGATCGTCTTAGAATTTTACCCTGATCAATACTTATTGAAAATTTCGATGAGTTACAAATGGAATGACAAAATTAATATACGCTCCACACTATGGAGGATATAAAAAGGATTTGAAAATTCTGAAATAATAGAATAGAGCCTTAATTTTGGGAATTAGCTTCGAAATCATTTGGTCTAAAATAATATTAATGTGATTCCCACTGCGCCAAAATTGTTTCAACAACTTCTTGACGTGACGCCATCGAGCTGTTGAGTATTTAAAAAAAACATGAATATCTGTACCGAATTATTCCTGAAACATTGACAAATCATCTCTCTCATAGAACAGTTACAGAAATAATAATAATAATTAATTAATATTAATATATTCCCTGAATTTATCAATCTGATCGGGGATACTGAATTTTGAAGCGGCATAGGACACTACATTTAAACTATGGCAAATTCATCCATTCGTAACGACAGCGGGGGATGGCGATTCATTCCATATTGTATGTTTAAGCACTTATAATCCTTTTAAGTGAGAATAATTTGATATAATTTAGAAATAGTGCTAAATATGTCATTGGGGTGCTATTGTATTTTTGACTTCCAAATAGTGCTAAAATTAGTACAATTGTACCAACTTTTGCATCCCTGATCTGAACAGTGTCAAAACGTGATCTTATTTCACAGCAACGTACACAGGATTTCATTTCGGGGGGGCCCGGTAGTACAAAATGAAAAAATTCGCTGTTGCAAACATAAATTTACTGTGAAAAAAATTTCATTTCGGAGGGGGCCCGGGCCCCCCGGGCCGCCCCCCTGCGTACGTCCCTGTTATATCACGTTCCCTAAAAATTTCTAAATAAGTTTATTTCAAAGTCGATTGTCGTATAATGTGATTCACTTCTAACATTGTATTATTCAGAAATTCATTCATTCATTCAACCTTTCCATAAACGGTCATGTCGAACTTTTTTTTATGCCCTCCACCATAAAATACAATATGGATTCCGATATACTAAACAAATCACGATATTTATATAGGGTATATTACAAGGATAAGCCTTTGGGCAGCACAGGCTTATTTACCACCTTGTGGTGGTAAATTTACTTAAGGGAACCCCCCATTCTCGATTTTAATTTTTCAAGATTTTCAATGGGCTGGTAAATCAATACCAATGCTTGTTAAGGTGTGTAACTTTGCACATATATATTTGAAGATTTAAAAGAGAAGAAAAATAATTTACAAAAAGTTTTTGTTATTGTTTTTTTGTAATTAAAGAAAGGTCCTTATTTTTGATGGCGGGCATGATAACTCCTCACTGGAACATCGGAATCCGAAAATTCCGACGGTGTTAGAAAGAGTACATGTCTGGCTCTCGTATGAACTAGGATTATTGACTTCGCTCAAAAATTAACAAAATGGTGGACCTTTGAAAAAATATTTTTGGAAAATCGCCGATTTTTGACCAAAAACCAAGTTAAAAAATAAGGAAGATCTTCACCGATTGGCTTTATCCTAGTTCATACGATAGCTATACACTCACAGAGAAACGTGTAAAAATTTGAAATCAATTGGGTTATTAGTTTTTGAGTTATCGTGCCCGCCATTCGCAAAAAAATGTTTAGAGAAAAACGCGTTTAAAGTTCGAGAAGCCCTTCAGCCGTCACTTGATGCTGACACAATAAATCGGCTATATCTTCAAGAGTTCTTGAGATTTTCACTTGAAATTTTGTAGGGACATTCATTAATTAGTGTAGATTCGAATCATATCAACACAATTTTTGACCCCGAGAATGGGGGGTCCCCTAAAATTTTCACCATTAATTTCCCACTGGCACTATCTGATACAACCGCAACTTCCGAAGAGTGTATTCCAATGAAATATTCTACATTTAAATATGATAAAATGTCAAAACTCTAAAAAGTTGAGAATCGCGTCTGTCCTGGCTTGATGCTAACACAATAAATGGGCTATAACTTCAAGAGTTGTTGAGATTTTCACTTGAAATTTTAAAGTGACATTCTTGAATTAGTGTAGGTTCCAAGTAAATCAAAAACCGAAATGCAATTTTTATAAAGCGGAAAGCGTGGGTTTTGTGAAGAATATTTTTCAATGACCATCTGAAATCGAAGCGATTGTTTTTCAATATTCTGAAAACAATTATTTTCGAAGGATCATCTGACATAAAATATTGAATTTTTTAAAGTATATCTTTGATAGACCATCAGAGATAGATGCGTGGTCTTCACTAAGAATATTATTCAAGGACCATCTGACATAGAAGGGGAAAGACTATTTTTGGAGAAATATCTGAGCTATAGACGTGGATTTTTAAAACATATTTTTCGAGAACTATCTAAGATAGAAGCTGAATTGTTTCAATAAAAATTTAATACTTTTTAAAGAGACATTCGGGATTAGTGAAGATTGGAATTAAATATAAAACCAAAATTACATTTTTTTGAAACCGAGACTGAAGTGTGATTTGCTGTCGCTTTCTTGAGTTTCCCTAGTTTGGTGAAATTCATTCATTCATTGACTGACATTAAATGGACATATCAACAGGATAATGATCCTAAACATACCAGCGAACTCCCAAAGGACGTGATGTCACGGCCTGTGCAGTCACCGGATCTTAATCCGATAGAAAATTTGTTAGCAGATGTAAAACGATGTGTGGCCAATGCCAAACCAACAACAAAAGCCGAACAATGGGATGTAGATCAAGAAACATGGGTCCCGATACCAGAACAGCGATGCAAGGAACTTATCAACTACAGGGTGAGATGAAAAAACTGCAACCAACTTCAGGCTGCTGTCATTTCTAAGGCACTTGTCCGACAACTGTTAAAATTATTCCAGTGACAGCTCATTATATTTGGTATGTTCCCGAACTGCATGAATATACTAGTTTTTACTACGATAACGAATTTTACTTTATGATATCGAGGAAAATAGTTAAATCGAGTAGATTCTTGCAGTACGATTACAAAAGCATTTTGGTAAGAAATTTCCAGAAAAAAAGTTTTTCGTTATGGAATTCAAGCGTGATAATGAAATTTCTTAACATTTGACTGGAAAACCGCAAATGGCTATCGTTAGAGCACTCCAGCAATTAAATGTGAATAAATCTTTTGTGTCTCGTACCATCGCTCGTTACCCGACGTCAAGGAAGTGGACGGAAGAAAACAGCAACATCAACAGAAATAGTTCGAAAAAAAGAATTTCCTTGAGCTCGTAAGCTGAACATATCGCAATATTCCATTCGGCAAGTATTTAAAAGTGAGCTCGGGACAAAGACATTGAAATTGCAAAAAGTGGAAGAACCTATACCGCAACAGCAAGAAAATAGACTCAAAAGAGCTAAAGAGTTGATTCGCTTGGTCGAAAGTGGTGAACTTCCGAATTTGGTTGGGTTTCTCCGGTGAGAAAACATTCGTTGCCAGCAGTTTGTAAAAAAAACAAACAAAGTGATCGTGATTACTTGCCAACGAGGGCAGCTGAAAATTTGCACCTTCGGTTGGCCACCAGAACTCAAGCGCCGGCCATGGTGATGGGCCATGGATGTGGGTCGACATAACAGCCAATGGTGTCTCTACACTCGTATTAATCGACCGGGACATCAGAATAAATAAATCAGGTGTAATAAATCCTCGGGCATGCAAACATTTTGGCCGCAGGCCTTGGACATTCCAATAGGACTCAGCACGCACCACCCAAGAATGGTTACAAAATGAGGTTCCTCACTTCATTTCCAGTGCACAATGGCCACCAAAATCTTGGGATACCATTGTGTCTGGAATATTTTGGAAAGCAAGGTTCGCACTAAAA
Source organism: Musca vetustissima (assembly GCF_032173495.1). NCBI lineage: Eukaryota > Metazoa > Arthropoda > Insecta > Diptera > Muscidae > Musca > Musca vetustissima. The sequence goes on along the minus strand of NW_026886764.1, from coordinate 38,640 downwards.
AATACCAAAGTGTCAATCATCTCAAGCAAGCGCTTCGCCGGGAATGGGCCAAAATACCGCAGCGTGAGACAGTCTCCTTGGCCTTTTGAAGGCCATTATTCGTGGCAAAGGTGACCAATTCGAACAAATCGAAACATATTCTAAAATTGTATGCTATTTCCGACATTTTTGCTTTCATTCAATGTTGCAGTTTTTTTATGTCTGTGGCATTGCCATTTACAACAATTTCTAATGTTATTGTCAAATAGGGGTGGTCACCTTTGAACGTGGGGCACCTTTGAACAGCGCTCTTAAAATATCGATTTAAAATTTTTCCGACCCGCAACCAAATTTTTTTATATGCCAATCTTGTTCTAGCTTTTTCAGTTGTCGACAAAATTTATATGAGTGACTATGTTTTCGCACTGCAATTGTAAACTTTTAATTTTTTGGTTGTAAGGGCGCAGGAAGAATTCAGTGATAGTTTTCTTTCGTTAAACATTTTTATACCCTACACAACTATGTTGTCAGGGTATTATAGCTTTGTGAAGCCCCAAGAGTTTGTAACGCCACGAAATATTGGTCCTAGAGCCACCTTTAAGTATACCGATCGTCATATATCGACTAGCTAAGTCGATCTAGACATGTGTGTCCGTCCGTCCGTCTGTCCATTATAATTTGTAAACACGATACAGGCCGCAGTTATGGACCAATCTTCACGAAATTTTGCATGTTAGATGGGTTCTGCCCAATGAAGACCCCTATTGTTTTTGGAAAAGATCGGTTAATATTTAGGGGATGAAATGGACCAAAAACTAAATTTTTGTCTAATTTTCTGGTCGCTCTAGAGGCCGCAATTTATGGCCCAAACACCGCGAATTTCTACATGGAGAAGGGGATTGGGCCAAAGAATAAGCTTGCCTGTTTTGATAAAGATCGATCAATATTTAGCGGGTCAAATGGACCCTAACTTTTGTGTGAAAAATGAGGAGGAGGAGTGCTTGACCTTTAAATTGATACCAATTATATTGTCGTATGTACTCGGATGCGGGAGTTACATTTAAATATTTACAGGTGCTTACGTACTCAGATATTATTTAGTAACACATTACCACACTGGAGGCGGAAATACAGCGCAGATCGATTTGAAAATTTCCATGAGGATCCAGGAATGGTCAAGGATAACGCCTAGTAATAACTTTCGGTGATGATCAGATAATAATATTGGGATGAGGTGGATCGAAAACTTAATTTTTTGTGTTTTTTCTAGTCCATATAAAGTCCACAATTGAAAGTCGAACATCATAACACAACCCACCGTGAAGGGAATCTGGACACGTAATTAGAAGGGATTTATTGAATATTAGTAATATTTGTTGACCTCTAGTCGGTCAAGAGGGTGTAAATATAGCGAAATATTTTCCATGCTCAGAATATATAACCACAGAATGTTAGATTTTCGTGGAAGTTGTGTAGGGTATCATATGGTCGGCCCCGTCCGACTATACTGCTCCGCTCACTGTTTTTTTTGCATTCCAATAATCATTTCAAATATAACTAAAGTATTTTCTTTCATATATATTTCCTACAAAAAAACAACTTATTATAAATTTCCGTAAAATACCACAGTTGGGGCACCTTTGGACATGCCCAGAAAACGCCAGTAAAAAACGGAGTTTTTAACTTTTGACTTCGATTTCTCAAAAATTTCAAATGGGCTAATAAGATAGCGAAAGGTCCAAATTGGACAAACTTTGGGTCTTCCGCACACAACTTTAAATAGAGTTTGTCCTTGGACCGAATAAATTTTATGTCCAAGTTGCATCTAAATCGGATTATGAAATTCCAATCAATTTTTGTTAATTTTTTGGGGTTCCCTCTATCTCCGCTATATATTATTCGGTATTTTGAGGTGTTGAGCAACGTTTTGTTTTTTGTTTTCAAATTGGCTAAAATTCGGCTGAAAAATTAATTATAATTAAATAGAAAATCTACCTACCAAAAATTATCAAATTTAGTCCACATTTTAGTATAACCCCCCTATAACCGTTCCATTTTTTGCTACTTTTGGGGAATATGTGAGTGTTTTTTACCGAATGGGTAAAAAATTGGTAAAAAAAATTGGGTTCTCATTCGGTGCAAAATTTACCCTGTTATAACTTATCATATGGCAAATAGTGGTTACAGATACTATAAATATACATCTCATGATGGAAAAAATCTGCCCAAAGGAAATTGAAAATGCTTTAGCTTGTTTTGAAATAACATATTTTTTTCTTAATAAAAACCTTAAGGCTGTACATATAGAATAAATTAATATTTGAAATATTATAGACAATTCTTGACCCTGTTTCAATAGACCTCTTTATTATTATTATTTTTTTTTTATTTTATTCCGTAAATAAATTTCTTACAAAATAACACTTATAATTTTATGCGATTACAATGAAAATATATTTTGTTTTTAACCTTAGCATTTATATAAATATTTACATTCGATATTAATATTTGCAATTAAAAATGTATACCTATATAGTTTTTATTTTAATAGTATTTTTAATAACACTTGTTTGAATGAATTTTTATATTGGCTTTGACACTTCTAAAAAATCTTTTTTATATACAATTTATATCCTCTTATGGAAATCATATCCTTGATTGTATTTTTGAAAACTGTTTCAATATATATTTTTTACTACTATTTGCATTCCGTAAATTACTTTCGTACGAAAACTAACTTTTTTTAAATACTTACTTCAAAATCAATTCCGTTGAAATATAAAAATAACCCAAAAAAATTACACTCACAATTTCATATTTTTTTTAAACCTTAGTATTTATAGACAAATTTACATCCAAAATTAATATTTCCAATTAAAAATTAATATACATATTTTTTATTTGAATATGATTTTCAAACTTTTTTTGATGGATTTTAATATTTACTTTGATTTTTTTCGTATCCTTTTTTATACACAAATTATATCCTTTTTATGGAAATCGTATCCTTGATTGTATTTTTATTTTCTAAACTTACATTTTTTTCTTTTTTTTTTAATTCAGCAATTTTGTTTTTATTATTAACAATATTTGTTTATATATTTTTTCTATACTGTTAAGTTGTTGTTTTTGTTTATTTCACTTTAAATATCTCAAATTTTTTTATTATGTCACTAATTTATATGCTTTGTGTGTGCGACTGATTTTTGTTGTTGTTTTTTTTTTATTTGAAAAAATGTATTCCTTAGTTTTTTTTATGTTACATTTCAGACGTTTCATTCAATTTTGAATCGATCGATTTGATTTTTTATTACTTTGGTATTTGATGGAATCCACTCGGCAACATAGAATCATCAACCATTCAAGTCCGACTCCGACAATGGGATATTTGACTTCTACTATCGACTATTAACAACGACTGAAATGGGTTCCTGTACAAGCGATTGCATTTATAGAACGGCTGAAAAGATCAGAACGCTGGCAGAACAGAACACACTGGTCGCCGGCAGTTAGGCTACTAACTCTTAAAAAAAACTACTAAGAAAAGGAAGAAGAAGACGTAACGGCTACAACAGCAGCAGCAGAGGCAAATCAGTAGCTTAAGAAAGAGTTTAGAACTGTTGCTTGTGATTGGAGGCTATAAAAAAATTGGACCGGCATTTGCCTTCTAACAAGATAGGGCGCAAAAATATGAGGTCTATTCTTAGTTGCAATAACAATTTCCTTTACGAAATCTCATTCTCTCATCGAAATATGTAAATCACACACTCGTTTTATCTCTCGTCTAAATCTAAGACCCAGCTCACGTTTAAAATTTCTGTTTGTTTTCTGTTTTTTTTTTTTTTGTAATTTTTGTATTTAACTAAACTTTCGATTTATTTCTAATCGTTGACTTTTTAGCATTGTTGAAATATTATTGTTTGTTATTGAAAAACGATTTTCTTAATACAGACGACGAACAGAGGATGCTGCGGCCGCAGCGCTGCCACTGCAGTTATCTATTGTAGGCTGTCAGCTACAACAACAAGAACAACAACAGCAGAAACAGCGACAGTTGCATTGAATGCTGGTTTACCTCAGCTGTTTGTTTTTTTCTTCGAATTTCATTCATTCGCTCTCTATTGCGTATCTCATTCACAGCCTCTCTCTTCCTAGATGATAACAGTACGTCACCGTTATGTTTTTGTTTTCATTTCATTCCATGTTGTTCCTAGAACAACTTCTGTTTATTTATCACTAAAGTCAAAGCCATCACCAGAGTTGCTGTATGGCAAGGAAATTCGACCAAAATGATCGATTTTCCTCCGAACACTGATTTTGGGTTCAATTAAAGACGATTTTCTGGATTTTTATAGACGATATAATGGGAGTCTTAATACGTACATACTTAGATGGCTTGTTACAGAACGGTTGTTCCATAAGGCGAGCTTAAAAAAGATTTCCAAGCGCGTCTCCTCCAATTTGAAAGACCATGCTCCGAGATGTTGTCTTCTACTTGGTCTTTCTATCTAATTCGTGGCCTTCCCCGTCTGCGTGAACCATCAGTAGGCTCGCTTTTATATGCCTTTTGAGCTGGGGCATCTTCATCCATTCTCACAACATGACCTAGCCAACGAAGTCGCAGCAGCTCAATACGACTGACTATGTCGATGTCCGCGGTTCATTCGACGCCGATATTCACCGTCGACGCAGATCGGCCCGTAGATCTTTCGGAGAATTTTTCTCAAGTATCAGAAGTATCAGCTTCTTCAAGTATCAGCTTCTTGTAAAGTGTGAGTTTGGTCTGGCGGGAGGTGACCTTGTTTCTAAGCTGCTTACTCTAGACCATAGTAGCATCTGTTGGCCATCACTATCATTCTTCGAATTTCAAAACTGATGTCATTCGTTTTATTTATGGCGGTACCAAGGTATAAAAAATCTTTAACTACCTCGAAGGTGTATTTCTCAAGTTCCACAGTTGGTCCGAGTCTACTGGACGTCTTGCGCGTTGATACCATCAGCTTGTTCTTCTCGCCTTTTACTGCCAGACCCACTTTGGCAGACTCCTTCTCAATTTGTTTAAAGGTGGCTGTTACCGCTCTCAGTGTTCGACCCATTATATCGATTCATCGGCGTAGGCGAGTAACATGTGTTGCTTTGCGTCTCGTATGGATATTAAAAAGGTCACACTACAAACTGTCACCTTGTCTGAATTCTCGTTCGGTATTAAGGGGCTCCAAGAGGTCCTTTCCGACTTTAACTGCTGATATTGTGCCAGTTAAAGTTATCCTGCATAGCCGTATTAATTTTGCAGGAATGCCAAACGCAGATATGGCTTTAAACACCTCTGAACGGATAGGGATATCGAATGCGGCTTTATATTCGACGAATAGGTGGAATGTGTCGATATGTTTTTCGTCGGTCTTTTCCAGGATTTGGCGCAGAGTGAAAATCTGGTCAATGGTGGATTTGCCAGGTCTGAAGCCACATTGGTATGGTCCAATAATGTCATTGACCATTGCCTTCAGTCGTTCACACAGCACATTGGATAGCACTTTATATGCGATGGGAAGAAGTCTAATTCCTCTATAGTTGACACATATCGTCTTGTCTCATTTTTTGTGCACGGTACATAGGATGCAGAGGTTCCAATCATTGGGCATGTATTCTTCTAGCCAAATTGTACTAATCAGCTGGTGCATGCTCCTGACCACCAGTCTTGAATAGTTCGGCTGGTAACTCATCGGCTCCAGCTGCTTTATTGTTCTTAAACCGATTAATTGCTTTTATGACCTCATCTTGGCTAGGTGGTATACAATCTATACCGTCATCTCTTATTGGTTCTGGAGTATCTACTTCACCGCCACTATTTGATACCTGAAACTTTTCAAAATGCTCCTTCCAGATCCTCAACATGCTGTCTGTATTTGTCACCAGGTTTCCTTCGTAATCTCAACAGGAGGATGTGCCTGTACCAAAGACTTCGGTTTTGTGTTTTACTCGTTGGTAAAATTTCCGGACTTCATTCTGACTCCTGTACATCTCGATTTGCTTTTTTCTGAAAATACGTTTTTCCTCTCTCCTTTTCTATCGATAATTCTCCATCCTTGATGGTTCCTTGATGGTGGTTTTTGGTACCCCAGAGTTGCTTTTGCTGTTCTTAGTAGGGAGTGGGCAATTCTTTGCCATTGTGCTTCTATACTATTATCGGGACAAGAAGTGTTTTCCGCAAATTTGTAAGTTGAGCGGAGTAGGCCTCGGCAATCTGTTGTGTTTGCAGCTTTTCGACGTCGAGTTTCCGTGTTGGGTTAGAAGTGCTTTGCTGCTATGGTCAGATGGGTAAGTTGAGCGGAGTAGGCCTCGGCAATCTGTTGTGTTTGATCAGGAGAGATCCAAGTGGTCTTGTGTATATCGAGATGCTTGAATCTGGTGCTGCCGTTGTCGGATGTTTCTTCATGAAGGCTGAATTTTCCGACGGTGGGGCCAAAGATATTTTCCCTTCCGAATTTTGCATTAAAATCTCCTAGCAGAATTTTAATGTCATGGCCAGTGCAACGTCATATGCTGTTTCTAGGCGCTCGTAAAATATGTCTTTGGTCTGTTCATCTTTATCTTCGGTCGGAGCATGGACGCAAATGAGACTGATGTAGAAGAACTTCGTTTTTATACGGATTGTAGCAATTCGCTCATCTACTGGAGTGAATCTGGAGACAAGGTCTTTTATTCTCCCGTTAACCATAAGTCCGCAGCCAAATTCATGTCTCGTTTTATGGTAGCTATAATACAGGGCGTAATCGTCTGATTTACTTATGCCTGTCCCTTTCCATCGCATTTCCGGTAAGGCAATAATGCCGGCTTTGTACTTCTTGAGTATATCCACCAAAGCGAAAACTGCGCTTTTTCTGTACAAGGTGCGCACATTCCACGTGCAGATTCGCAGATCGTGGTCCTTTATTCGCTTTCGGGGGTCGTTAACATTAGGGGGGTTTGGTTTGGTTTTATTTATTTATTTTTTTTTTTTTTTTGCTTTTTCATATTGGTAGGGGTTTTCCGAGTGTGGGCAACTAACCCAACGCCTCAACCCATTTTTTATAGTTCTCAGCTCACTATTTCAACGGATGATGAAAGTAGCTACCCCAGGTGACACCGCGGGGAGGTCAGTGTCCACAATTGAGATGAAAGAGGGACCAAGATATGCCTGGGCCTAGCCATGTTAAAGCCAATCTGAGCCGTTGCTTGGTATCTATCATTAACACGACTACGTCAACCGCAATAAGTTTGAATATACATAAAAATCAAAGACATTTTCTAAAAATACACGATCTAAGATTATTTTTTAAAAATCCATGATTTTGGTAGAAAAAAAAATAAAAAATCATGGCAACTCTTAACAATATTCACCGAAGACTTGTTTTCTGTTATACGATCCGGCACACTTATCACTTTTAGTGTCTAGATCAACAGAAGACATAAAAAATGTAATGATGATGAGTCCATGGGGTGGGGATAGATCAGGTCATGTGAGAGTTTTTTTTTTTTTTTTTCTTTTCAATATTGCATTATCATCACAACCGTGATGGTTATTCAACTTGAAATGGGTGGGTGGGGTGCAATATGTGTAAGTATGCAAAGATGTCGCCACAACGGACATTTAAAGGCCTTAAAATAAAATATTAAAAAAACAATTTGTTATCTCAAAAACCGCTTATCCAGATTTGACTGTATAAAATATTAAAAATTAAAAAAAAATCTGCGACGTCACTAAAATTATTGCAGAATAAATTTTAGTGACGTCGACAGAGATATACCTTTCTTTTTGTTATTTTAAATTAGCGGAATTTTAAAACGCGATCCAATTCCAGTTTCATGCTAAGAATATTTCAAAACAAACTCACTTACCTATTCAAAATTTGGGATCAATCACAATAAATTAGGTCATTGTATTCTAAATGGGAATTTGAATAAAAGCTTGTATGAAATAAATTCGAATTTAAATATAGATTTGTTCCGGGCATCATGTCATATTCGTGAGAAGAGGGTATCAAGTGTTGGGTGTTGATAAGAGATTATTTATATCGGAGCTTAAGAGAGTTAACAGGTGAAGAGAGCACCTGTCGAATAAAAAAATTGGACAAATATTCTTTAAAAAATCTACGCCTTGGTGTTACTTGAAAAATATTTTTTTTTTAAATTCACGTCTTACAGGTCTTTAGAAAAATATTCTTTAGAAAACCTACGTCTTAGAGGTCCTTAGAAAAATATTCTTAAAAAATCCATGCCTTAGAGGTCCTTAGAAAAATATTCTTTAAAAAATACACGCCTCAGAGGTCCTTAGAAAAATATTCTTTAAAAAATACACGCCTCAGAGGTCCTTAGAAAAATATTCTTTAAAAAAACTACGTCTTAGACGTCCTGAGAAAAATATTCTTTAAAAAAACTACGTCTTAGAGGTCCTGAGAAAAATATTCATTACAAAAAAACTACGTCTTAGAGGTACTCGAAAAAATATTCTTTAAAAAATCCACGCCTTGTTTGGCTGGCTACTCGAAAAAATATTCTTTAAAAAATCCACGCCTTGTTTGGCTGGCTACTCGAAAAAATATTCTTTAAAAAATCCACGCCTTGTTTGGCTGGCTACTCGAAAAAATATTCTTTAAAAAATCCACGCCTTGTTTGGCTGGCTACTCGAAAAAATATTCTTTAAAAAATCCACGCCTTGTTTGGCTGGCTACTCGAAAAAATATTCTTTAAAAAATCCACGCCTTGTTTGGCTGGCTACTCGAAAAAATATTCTTTAAAAAATCCACGCCTTGTTTGGCTGGCTACTCGAAAAAATATTCTTTAAAAAATCCACGCCTTGTTTGGCTGGCTACTCGAAAAAATATTCTTTAAAAAATCCACGCCTTGTTTGGCTGGCTACTCGAAAAAATATTCTTTAAAAAATCCACGCCTTGTTTGGCTGGCTACTCGAAAAAATATTCTTTAAAAAATCCACGCCTTGTTTGGCTGGCTACTCGAAAAAATATTCTTTAAAAAATCCACGCCTTGTTTGGCTGGCTACTCGAAAAAATATTCTTTAAAAAATCCACGCCTTGTTTGGCTGGCTACTCGAAAAAATATTCTTTAAAAAATCCACGCCTTGTTTGGCTGGCTACTCGAAAAAATATTCTTTAAAAAATCCACGCCTTGTTTGGCTGGCTACTCGAAAAAATATTCTTTAAAAAATCCACGCCTTGTTTGGCTGGCTACTCGAAAAAATATTCTTTAAAAAATCCACGCCTTGTTTGGCTGGCTACTCGAAAAAATATTCTTTAAAAAATCCACGCCTTGTTTGGCTGGCTACTCGAAAAAATATTCTTTAAAAAATCCACGCCTTGTTTGGCTTCTCAAAAAAATATTCTTTAAAAAAATCACCCCTTGTTTGGCTTCTCAAAAAATATTCTTTAAAAAATCCACGCCTAGGGTGATTTATTTTCCTGAACCTCCACATAAGAGCGTTGCCATATTTTGAGTCAACTCTCTTTTTGCTACAACTTCTCCTTCATCCGTTTGACAAACAAGAATAACAACAACAAAAGTAATGAGGACATTGAATTCATTCAATTGGGGATGAGGATGCGAAGCAATGAACAAAACAAAAACAGCGTTAGCTCCGATTTTTTGTTATCAACAAGCTACATATTAAAGCTAGGCGGTAGCAGCAGTCGTCCAGCTAGGCAGCAGGCAAACAAACAATAGGCGCGACCGGTATGTCATCTTTAACGACATCAAATGAGGACATAACAGCAACAACCGCATCAACACAACGAAGAGGTTATTTTTTATGTCAAAATCACAATATATTCTGAATTTGATTATTAAAATTTAATGGCCACAGATTCCGATTCCATACTACGACTAAACGATGATTGTCTAGAATTGATTTGCAAACAATTGAACACGGTGGAACAATTTATTCTATGGAAATTGCACGAACGTTTCGAGCTAATCGTTGAGCATTTATGGTTGTCGGGAGGTGCGGGTTTACACACTGTCCAAGTGTATGATCAACAGGTTTCCCTGCTTAACGATAAAGAATTTATGGAATTCATGCGTATCCTTAGCCAACATACCGCCAACTTATCACTGCATTATTTGCGGAAGGAACGTTTCGAACAATTAATCACGTTGCGCTTTCCAAAAGTCACCATTCTCAAGTGTATCGATCCATTCGAACAGCATCGTAATCAGGCGGCACGGTATGGGCTCGAGGCGCTCCGTGTGCTGCAGAATTGTTTTCCCAACATTCAAGAATTGGAATTGAAAGGTTATCATGTGCGGTATTGTCGTGATATTTTTGCCATTGGTGGAGGTAATTTAAAACGTTTAGAATTGAAAATTCTTTAAGTAGGCAGGCGGACAGGCAGGAGAGCAGTTATCTGCTCAAATAGTCACATGGAAGGCATTTGTCATAATTTTTCTTTGTTTTTTTTGGTAATTATTCTTTATTTAAATGTAATTGAATTTTATTAAAGATAAGTGTTGTTTTATTATTTGGTATTTCTATATTATGTATGTACAGTGTTTAATAAAAATTATATGTTTTTTGTTAATAAAAATTCCTATACTAAGTTGAAAATGTGAATTTCAGTACTCCAGGTGGATTTGAGTCTTGTAGATATTGTTTGAAATCCAATTTGAGAAAACGATTGTTGTACATGTAACGAGGATCCTAGAAAGAAAAATAAAAGAATATTAATCGTTAAAAAATATTGAAAAATATTTAAAAAAATGTTATTTAAAAATCCAGGCCTTAGAGGTCCTTAGAAAAATATTCTTTTAAAATCCAGGCCTTAGAAGTCCTTAGAAAAATATTCTTTTAAAAATCCAGGACTTAGAGGTCCTTAGAAAAATATTATTTTAAAAATCCAGGCCATAAAGGTCCCTAGAAAAATATCAATTTAAAAATCCAGGTCATAAAGGTCCCTACAAAAATATTATTTTTTAAATCCACACCTTAAGAAATATAAACTTTTAAAAAACCCACGCCTTAGAGGTCCTTAGAAATATAATCTTTAAAAATCCACGCCTTAGAGGTCCTTAGAAATATAAACTTTAAAAATCCACGCCTTAGAGGTCATTAGAAATATAATCTTTAAAAAAATCACGCCTTAGAGGTCCTTAGAAATATAATCTTTAAAAAATCCATGCCTTTAAAAAATCCACGCCTTAGAGGTCCTTAGAAATATAATCTTTAAAAAATCCATGCCTTTAAAAAATCCACGCCTTAGAGGTCCTTAGAAATATCTTTAAAAAATCCACGCCTTAGAGGTCCTTAAAAATATAATCTTTAAAAAATCCATGCCTTTAAAAAATCCACGCCTTAGAGGTCCTTAGAAATATAATCTTTAAAAAATCCATGCCTTTAAAAAATCCACGCCTTAGAGGTTTTTAGAAATATAATCTTTAAAATTCCACGCCTTAGAGGTTTTTAGAAATATAATCTTTAAAATTCCACGCCTTAGAGGTTTTAAGAAATATAATCTTTAAAATTCCACGCCTTAGAGTTTTTTAGAAATATAATCTTTAAAATTCCACGCCTTAGAGGTTTTTAGAAATATAATCTTTAAAAAACCCACGCCTTAGAGGTCCTTAGAAATATAATCTTTAAAAAATCCATGCCTTTAAAAAATCCACGCCTTAGAGGTTTTTAGAAATATAATCTTTAAAATTCCACGCCTTAGAGGTTTTAAGAAATATAATCTTTAAAATTCCACGCCTTAGAGTTTTTTAGAAATATAATCTTTAAAATTCCACGCCTTAGAGGTTTTTAGAAATATAATCTTTAAAAATCCCACGCCTTAGAGGTCCTTAGAAATATAATCTTTAAAAAATCCAGGCTTTTAAAAATCCACGCCTTAGAGGTTTTTAGAAATATAATCTTTAAAATTCCACGCCTTAGAGGTTTTAAGAAATATAATCTTTAAAATTCCACGCCTTAGAGGTTTTTAGAAATATAATCTTTAAAATTCCACGCCTTAGAGGTTTTTAGAAATATAATCTTTAAAAAACCCACGCCTTAGAGGTCCTTAGAAATATAATCTTTAAAAAATCCATGCCTTTAAAAAATCCACGCCTTAGAGGTTTTTAGAAATATAATCTTTAAAATTCCACGCCTTAGAGGTTTTTAGAAATATAATCTTTAAAATTCCACGCCTTAGAGGTTTTAAGAAATATAATCTTTAAAATTCCACGCCTTAGAGGTCCTTAGAAATATAATCTTTAAAATTCCACGCCTTAGAGGTTTTTAGAAATATAATCTTTAAAAAACCCACGCCTTAGAGGTCCTTAGAAATATAATCTTTAAAAATCCACGCCTTAGATGTCCTTAGAAATATAATCTTTAAAAATCCACGCCTTAGAGGTCCTTAGAAATTTAATCTTTAAAAAATTCACGCCTTAGAGGTCCTTAGAAATATAATCTTTAAAAAATCCATGCCTTTAAAAAATCCACGCCTTAGAGGTCCTTAGAAATATAATCTTTAAAAAATTCACGCCTTAGAGGTCCTTAGAAATATAATCTTTAAAAAATCCATGCCTTTAAAAAATCCACGCCTTAGAGGTCCTTAGAAATATAGTCTTTAAAAAATCCACGCCTTAGAGGTCCTTAGAAATATAATCTTTAAAAAATCCACGCCTTAGAGGTCCTTAGAAATATAATCTTTAAAAAATCCACGCCTTAGAGGTCCTTAGAAATATAATCTTTAAAAAATCCACGCCTTAGAGGTCCTTAGAAATATAATCTTTAAAAAATCCACGCCTTAGAGGTCCTTAGAAATATAATCTTTAAAAAATCCACGCCTTAGAGGTCCTTAGAAATATAATCTTTAAAAAATCCATGCCTTTAAAAAATCCACGCCTTAGAGGTCCTTAGAAATATAATCTTTAAAAAAACCACGCCTTAGAGGCCCTTAGAAAAGTAATCTTTAAAAAATCCACGACTTAGAGGTCCTTAGAAATATAATCTTTAAAAAATCCACGCCTTAGAGGTCCTTAGAAATATAATCTTTAAAAAATCCACGCCTTAGAGGTCCTTAGAAATATAATCTTTAAAAAATCCACGCCTTAGAGGTCCTTAGAAATATAATCTTTAAAAAATCCATGCCTTTAAAAAATCCACGCCTTAGAGGTCCTTAGAAATATAATCTTTAAAAAAACCACGCCTTAGAGGCCCTTAGAAAAGTAATCTTTAAAAAATCCACGACTTAGAGGTCCTTAGAAATATAATCTTTAAATAATCCACGCCTTAGAGGTCCTTAGAAATATAATCTTTAAAAAATCCACGCCTTAGAGGTCCTTAGAAATATAATCTTTAAAAATCCACGCCTTAGAGGTCCTTAGAAATATAATCTTTAAATAATCCACGCCTTAGAGATCCTTAGAAATATAATCTTTAAAAAATCCACGCCTTAGAGGTCCTTAGAAATATAATCTTTAAAAAATCCACGCCTTGGAGGTCCTTAAAAATATTCTTTTAAAAATCCACGCCCTAGAGGTCCTTAGAAAAATATCAATTTAAAATCCACGTCTTAGAGGTCCTTAGAAAAGCGTTCTTTTAACAAATATTCTTTAAAAAATCAAAAAAAACATATTATCGTACCTCCAATATCGATTTATCAATAAATGTATCCTTGAGCCACATTTCCAAAGTGTGTGTACGCCACTTTTGTTTCTTTATCATTTCCATGCAACGCCATATCACCGATTCGCTAATGCCCTTACGGCAATGGGTTAAATTGATCAATTTCAATTTACGACAATTCTGTACAAAACTCAGCACGCCGCGATCACTTTCCAAATCACAGGAACACAAATGGATCTCCTCCAAATCGGCAAATTGTTTACTTATTTGCAGCAGCATATGATCACGTATCCCCTCAATGTCATAGCCACGACATTCATAAAATGAGAGTTTCTTTAAAAATCGCATATGATTCAATTCACGAAAGAACCTTTCGAAATTATGCAAAACTCCATTGAATTTAAAAGCTTCGATTTGTTTGAGATTTGTTCTCGAAATCCTTTCCAAAACATCAAAAACAAAATTTTTGGAATATATTGAAAGTTTCTTTAAATTTGGCATCCGCAAGATATCATTAATGATATCCGTATCGAAACACAAATGATAATCGGCAATTTTTATGTGTTCCAAAGTGGGACATTTTTTCAATTCGATTAGATCGCAACAATTGATTTCATCACAGTCTTCCATTATGTCGAATTTACGTAACTTCAGCTCTTGAAATACTTCTTGGAAATTATCCGATTCCAGACACTGGCAATCATCCAAGGAGAGGTGTTTCAGGGATGATAACTGTGCCAAATATTTGCCAGTTATTTGACAACCCCGTAACTTGAGTACTTTCAGTTTGGGAAATATTCTGGTCAATAGATTGAGATCTTCATCTAGAAATTGATGTTCACGATCACCCGATTCGGACAATTCTTCACCACCAATATCCAACACATAACCACGGGCACCTCCTTCACCCATCCAAATGAAAGTTTCGGTACGATTAAATGTCAGATCGTTGAGAAGGCGTAAATATTTAATATCACAATGACGCATTATCAAGCTCTGCATATGCGGACCAACTTCTTGAATGAAGCCAATGAAAGTTGTTTCGTCAACGCTCTCCAATAATTCAGGATATATGGCTATGTGATTTAGTTTGCAACGCCATTGAGATTTGACAATTTGTTTGAAACGGGTGTGTAATTTGGAGATTTGATATTGTTGCATTACATCCAGACGCCGTACAATCATGCCCAAACAGTCATCGTTTAAATCCATTATATGGGGTTTAGCAACTTGACACAATTCTGCAAAAAAATAAGTTAAATTTCATTAATAGTTTATTTTTATTATTTAAAATTCCACCTACCTTTTGACGTCACCATTTTCTTCCTTTATTTTTTTTCTGAATACTGCAGCTGAGCCCTTTTTTATGTTTCTCGCCTGATTATTTTAAATCCAATGACCAAGAGGATGATTTCTAATTATTTCCTTCTTTGTTGCCTGGTTTGTTTTTGTTGTCTTTTTGAATGAAATGACGTCGTATTTGTTATTGTTTTGCTTGTTCTCTGTGTGTTTTTTCTACCTACAGTGGCTGCTCTCTCATGCACTCTCTCACGTACTCTCCGATCCAAACAAATCGATTGTTATTGTTTTGGCTGGGGGTAAATTGTATAGTTTTTTCCAGCTTTGCCATTAAAATTCAATTTGAAGATAAAACTCTTGCTTCCAGTAATTTCCAGACAACTGTCTGTGCCAAAATAATTTCAATTTCCACCCCAAAAATACGAAAAATGTTTTGAATGCAACCAGAGAAATAGACAAACAATAACAAATGTTAAGATGGCAGAGAGCCTTGACAGAGAACAATAACAGCGTTCTTCTTCTTGTTTTGCTATTAATAACAAGGAACTCACTATGGAGTGATAGCAGGGAAATTTTAAATGGTGGAATTTAATTGATAGCAAAAAGGAGAATGGTATATTTTTAAAATAATTAATTAAAATTAAGAACAATTATTTTATTTAAAGTATTAAATTAATTTACAAAAATATAAATAAAAAATGTACAAATAAATTCGCATATTTTTAAACGATGGGAAGTATTACAGTCAAACTAACCTATATAAACCTTAAACCCCTCGGAAGTACAACCTAATAGAAAATGGTATATTCTGAAATGAGGGAAAACAACTACATAACCGTTATTTTGAAAAATAAACGGAGCTAGCCAACCAAACAAGGCGTGGATTTTTTTAAAGAATATTTTTTCAAGTAGCCAACCAAACAAGGCGTGGATTTTTTAAAGAATATTTTTTCGAGTAGCCAACCAAACAAGGCGTGGATTTTTTAAAGAATATTTTTTCGAGTAGCCAACCAAACAAGGCGTGGATTTTTTAAAGAATATTTTTTCGAGTAGCCAACCAAACAAGGCGTGGATTTTTTAAAGAATATTTTTTCGAGTAGCCAACCAAACAAGGCGTGGATTTTTTAAAGAATATTTTTTCGAGTAGCCAACCAAACAAGGCGTGGATTTTTTAAAGAATATTTTTTCGAGTAGCCAACCAAACAAGGCGTGGATTTTTTAAAGAATATTTTTTCGAGTAGCCAACCAAACAAGACGTGGATTTTTTAAAGAATATTTTTTCGAGTAGCCAACTTAACAAGGCGTGGATTTTTTAAAGAATATTTTTTCGAGTAGCCAACCAAACAAGGCGTGGATTTTTTAAAGAATATTTTTTCGAGTAGCCAACCAAACAAGGCGTGGATTTTTTAAAGAATATTTTTTCGAGTAGCCAACCAAACAAGGCGTGGATTTTTTAAAGAATATTTTTTCGAGTAGCCAACCAAACAAGGCGTGGATTTTTTAAAGAATATTTTTTCGAGTAGCCAACCAAACAAGGCGTGGATTTTTTAAAGAATATTTTTTCGAGTAGCCAACCAAACAAGGCGTGGATTTTTTATAGAATATTTTTTCGAGTAGCCAACCAAACAAGGCGTGGATTTTTTATAGAATATTTTTTCGAGTAGCCAACCAAACAAGGCGTGAATTTTTTAAAGAATATTTTTTCGAGTAGCCAACCAAACAAGGCGTGGATTTTTTATAGAATATTTTTTCGAGTAGCCAACCAAACAAGGCGTGAATTTTTTAAAGAATATTTTTTCGAGTAGCCAACCAAACAAGGCGTGGATTTTTTAAAGAATATTTTTTCGAGTAGCCAACCAAACAAGGCGTGGATTTTTTAAAGAATATTTTTTCGAGTAGCCAGCCAAACAAGGCGTTGATTTAAAAAAAAAATATTTCGAGTAGCCAACAAGGCGTGGATTTTTTAAAGAATATTTTTTCGAGTAGCCAGCCAAACAAGGCGTTGATTTAAAAAAAAATATTTCGAGTAGCCAACAAGGCGTGGATTTAAAAAAAATATTTCGAGTAGCCAGCCAAACAAGGCGTGGATTTAAAAAAATATTTCGAGTAGCCAGCCAAACAAGGCGTGGATTTAAAAAGAAAAATATTTCGAGTAGCCAACAAGGCGTGGATTTAAAAAAATATTTCGAGTAGCCAACGAGTCGTTGATTAAAAAAAAAAATATTTCGAGTAGCCAAGGAGGCGTTGATTAAAAAAAAAATATTTCGAGTAGCCAACAAGGCGTGGATTTAAAAAAATATTTCGAGTAGCCCACAAAGCGTGGATTTAAAAAAAATATTTCGAGTAGCCAACAAGGCGTGGATTTAAAAAAATATTTTGAGTAGCCAAAAAAGCGTGGAGTTTTTCATTTCAAATTTATAAAAATAAAAATTTTGTTATATATAAAATTCTTTATTTTGTTTTTGTTTTTTTTTTTAATAAATTGTTCATGTTATAAAAATACTGTATGAAAAAATGTGTTGGTGGAATGTAATTAAAAGCACTAAAATAAAAGAAAAAATATAAACTTAAAACTATGGATTCCATTAGACAATGTTTATAATTAGGTATATAGCTTAAAAAATATTTGCTATAAAATATTATAGCAAAGGACAACAATGTGTGTGTTTCTTGTCTTTTTACATATTTATAATGTAGCACTTATTTTACAATAGAGTATTTAATATTAAAAAATAAAAACAAAACAGTTTGTAGTTATATACGATCATGTTGATGCTGTTGTAATTCTTCAATACAAATAGGAAGGAGGGTTATAGACAAAAATCTGGCTTATTACAAAAAAATCATTGGCACTTGTATATCACACATCTAAAATTGGCACTAACATTGGTTCTCAATGCCTTAGTTACCAGCCTAAGTGTTAACGATTTTTTTTATTTGAGGTTATATATACACAACTGAGTTTGAGCGTATCTTTGGCAATTGATTTATTGGCTCTGTGGGTGTGTGTGCGAATTCATTCCTTTTTACCATTCGATTCTGTTATCGTTATGGGTTTTATTGTCTTCTCTAATAGTGGTGATTGTTCGGGTCCTTGCATAGATTTCAATTCAGCCACACCATTTTCATTGCTATGGATTTTATTTGTAGAATTGCCACGACGATTTTTACGCATCGAACATAGGTGCTTCATGGGATACCAGGCCAACATTATGACACCAATTGCAAACAGCACACCGGCAAATATTTGGCCACCCAATAGGACTCGGGGAATAATTTTCCATTCGGATGCCAATTCGGGTGTGATGCGTACCTTCTGCTCGAACCAAATCAGGGGGAAGAATATGCGTGGTACATCTTCGTATAAACTGAAAAGAAAAGGAAATCACGAATAAGAACGGAGAAGGTATGACATTTGAAATGAATTACTTACCTCACATCCTTTAAGGGTTCTACCAACATATTCACTTGAAACCGTGCAGCCACTTCCAAAGTCAATCCTGTTTTGGGTTCCAAAATCATATAGAATTCATGCTTCTCTTTGTTGGGTTCCAGACCCTCTACTTGGTCGACATAATAGGGATCAGCTTGATAGAAGTGGGGGAAGGACATAAATGCAGGTGTACCAAAACGACAGGCCGAAACATTCATGAGACCTGAGGGTACACATTCCCCTCCGCAGAAACATTGATTTTCGGGATATAAGGTACCTGAAAATAAGAAGGAAGATATAAAATCATTAAAATTGAAAGAATATTTTTTCGAGTTGCCAACGAGTCGGGGATTTTTTAACGAATATTTTTTCGAGTAGCCAACAAGGCGGGAATTTATTAAACTATACTTTAAAAAAGGCTTTCGAGTTGCCAACAAGGAGCGGAATTTTTAAAGAAAAGGTTTTCGAGTTGCCAACTAGGCGTGGATTTTTTAATCTATATTTTTTTAAAGAAAAGGGTTTCTTCTTGGATTTTTTAAAGAATTTTATTTTGGAGTAGCCAACCAACAAGGCGGGGATTTTTTAAAGAATTTTATTTTGGAGTAGCCAACCAACAAGGCGTGGATTTTTTAAAGAATTTTATTTTGGAGTAGCCAACCAACAAGGCGTGGATTTTTAAAGAATTTTATTTTGGAGTAGCCAACCAACAAGGCGTGGATTTTTTAAAGAATTTTATTTTGGAGTAGCCAACCAACAAGGCGTGGATTTTTTAAAGAATTTTTTTGGAGTAGCCAACCAACAAGGCGTGGATTTTTTAAAGAATTTTTTTGGATTAGCCAACCAACAAGGCGTGGTTTTAAAAAAATATTTTTTAAAGTAGGGTTGCAGATGTACTTCTTATCAACATACCATTATCTACAGCCCTGGGCCCACCGGAATATTTATAACCTTTAATTCCTTCAATTTCAACATCTTCCGAATATTCCAAAGGCACTGTACGGCACATATCTGGGGTAAATAGACCCACAATACTATCGGGCGTCAAGTTCTTAGGATAAAATTCTCCAGCCGAACCGTTGATCATGCCACAATGGGATTCAAAGAAGCCGCTATGGGTTTTATAATTCCATGTATGCATTTGGCCCATGAGGTTGATATCATCCACCCCTGTATAGGCATTAAAGACACCCGTCAGTTCAGCACTGCCATTGCGCTGGAATTATAAAGAACACTATGGATATAGAAATTTAATACAAGTGATTCCCATTTGGCCTTACCGTATAAAACCAACCAAATTTATCGAATGGCACCTCCACCTTCGTACCGAACAAATGTGTCATGGTACGGGCCGCGGTCATCATATCATCACTGTAACCGGTAAACAACAATTCATCGACAGTCTTTGTCACAGACACTTCTTGTTGATACATCTTCAGGCCCACATTTACCAATCGCGCATTCATGGCATCCCAGTGTTTAGTTTTTGCCGCTGCAGACTGTTAATAGGGATTTTAATATTTTTCTTTCTCTTTGGATAGGAAAATTCGTTGCCCACCACTTACCAAGGCCACAGCATTCAGGGTAACAATCATATCATCCAAACTACCATTGCTGCCAGCAGCATCAAAATAATATAAACTTTTCCGACGATATGTCACCGAAGCATTTTCCGGATGCCAATTGATATCGACTTTGTCGGGTTTCTCACGAAATCGATATGGTCCACATTGTTCTAAAATCGGTTTCACCGAAGAATTTCCAAAATCTTCGGGATTTGTCCAATTATATAAATAGATATCTAAATTTAAATCTAATGGCGGATTTTTCCATCGGCTGTAGATCACGGAATCTGGTCGAAGGGCCATTTCCTGAAAAATAGAAAATAAATAAATTGAGCTTGGCTATAATTTGAGAGTTGTCTCAAAAACTCACCTTATTTAATATGGAATCGAATATTTGTTCCCAAAACATGCCACATAAAATACCGCATATTCCCAGCAGGAAGCCCAAGGCACTTATGAATATCACTTTACTACTAGATCCGAACATTTGTATATTTTTGGATTTTTGTGGCATTTTTGATATATTGGAGTGGGTCACTGAGCTAGGGGTCTATGTAAAATAACTGCAATGTAAAGAAACAAAAAATAAATAAAAATATTAAAGGAAAAATCCACAAAAAATATATATTTTTAAATAAACACCTTATTGGCTACTCGAAAAAATCTTTAAAAAATCCACGCCTTATTGGCTGCTCGAAAAAAAAATTCTTTAAAAAATCCGCGCCTTTTTGGCTACTCGAAAAAAAAAATTCTTTAAAAAATCAGCGCCTTATTGGCTACTCGAAAAAAAAAATCTTTAAAAAATCCGCGCCTTATTGGCTACTCGAAAAAAATTTCTTTAAAAAATCCACGCCTTATTGGCTACTGGAAAAAATATTCTCTTAAAAATACACGCCTTATTGGCTACTCTACGCCTTATTGGCTACTCGAAAAAATATGCTTTTAAAAATCCACGCCTTGTTGGCTACACGAAAAAATATTCTTTTAAAAATACACGCCTTATTGGCTACTCTACGCCTTTTTGGCTACTCGAAAAACTATTATTTTAAAAATCCACGCTTTATTGGCTACTCTACGCCTTGTTGGCTACGAAAAAAATATTCTTTTAAAAATCCACGCCTTATTGGCTTCTCTACGCCTTGTTGGCTACTCGAAAAAAATATTCTTTTAAAAATCCACGACTTATTAGCTACTCTAAAAAAAATCTTTTAAAATCCGGGCCTTTGCGATCCTACTTCCTCCCAATTTTAACAGGTATTGGAAATCACAAAAAATAATAAATAAATTTCAGTATTCAAAGTCCAAATATCAAATGACATGATACAATTCAATCCCGCCCTAGTTGTAACCGTGTCAGGGAACATACACTCACTTACAGCTACCATGATTCGAATATGTCTTTATTTATTTATTGAATCGGTCATAATTTCCTTAAATGATGTGTATTTGAAAAAGCAAAAAACTGACAATGAATCTTTTTTCTGCTGCCGTTCCGGCGAAGAAAATTCAATTCAATGTGGAATTCAGTTCTGTATTTTTTTATAATTGAATAAATCAATTGACCCCATGATCTGCATGTTGATGCTGGTGATTCTATGGGTCTTTGGCATTATTTTCTGTGAGATGTTGTCGTCTTCAGCATGAAGACGAATGAACGGACAGACATAAATGGACAGCTAGCTATCATGCTATAGAGGCAATCATCATCACCATCACCCAACCAACTCTAGACGAACGAACACGAAATATGTCTATCAATGGGGAATGATAAATTTATGTGTATGAGGAGGAGAATATGCAGGGACATGCACATACATATATATGTGAATGCATGATATATGTATAAGTTCCGTTCGACAACAGTATCAAATATCATTTGTCGTGATCACTCTCACCCCCACACACTCTGACGGGATAGGGCAGCAATTGGAGCTGACTGATATTATTGAGTGTCTGGTGTTGATGGATTAGGAAGCAACAACACAAAACAGTAGATCTTCCAACACTCAAAATAATAATAACTGTCCAGCATTAATGGAGAGATTCTGAGGGGTGGGGGCAGGAAAGATTTCATATTATTATAGTCTGTTAAACAAAATATTAATTGTGTAAAATTAATTACATTACTGCTGTCACTGTTGATTATAGGGGAGACACCACCGACCTTTATTGACACGAAAATCATACGAAGTTAAAAGCTTCCGATTGTAAATGTGTCACACATGCAACATCAAACAATTTTATGGAATGTGGGGATTTTTTAATTGTCTACTTCTAAATTTGTTGTTAAATGTGAAGTTAATAAAGTTTATTTTTCTTGTTTTAATTGTCGAATGTCCCAATTTTTGAAAATTAATCGTCGCCCAAAATTTTCAAAGTTTACACTAATTAAATTAGTTAAAAATAACAAGTACTCTTCTATCGGATCTTAAATATACCCAAAAATGTACGGAACCTTTATAAGACGACATTGTCAAACCATAGCCTACATTGCAAATATTCTGTCCAGAGGATCATTTTTATGTTAAGGGGACCCGAAATACCAAATTACTGCCACTTCTTTCGAAAAATAACTATAAACCCATGAAGAAATTTTCGGAAATTGGGCGGGTCTTGAAAATGGAAATATGAAAATTATTTCGAAATGACAAATTACGACAACATATCTTCAGAAAAAATAGGAAAATGACTTAAAAAAAGCATCTGTTAATGGACTGGCTGCACCTTTGTATTGAGATGCAAGCTCTATTGAACTTAAAAAAATATTCTAAAAAAATCATATTCCACTAATATTTAAAGAAATATTTTTTATTTTTAAAAAATAATTTTTTTGAAGAAAAATTGAAAAAGTGTAAAGCCTTATGGCCCTTGAAAAAAATATTCTTTACGAAAATTCAAGCTTCGGGCGGATCATGGAATATTTTGTAGTTTTTCCCTTCAACTTCAGTTAGTTTTTGGAAAAATATTAAAAAAATTATGTTTTTTTTTCAAAAACAAGCTAAGAGTAGATTTTGGAAAAAAATCCTTGGTCTAGAGGTAATTCAAAAAATTATTTTGAAAAATCACAGAACTACTGGTCCTGCAAAGTACATTTAAAGACAATTGGGAAGGATCATGGAATATTTTGATTTTTTTCCTCCGCCGTCACTTGGTTTTTGGAAAAAAGTGTCAGTCGGTGTTACCCCCAGCCAATGGTTTGCAGAGGTCTTCGGAATTACACACATATTTATACCCTACACAACTATGTTGTCAGGGTATTATAGCTTTGTGCAGCCCCAAAAGTTTGTAACGCCGCGAAATATTGGTCCTAGACCCACCTTTAAGTATACCGATCGTCATATCTCGACTAGCTGAGTCGATCTAGACATGTGTGTCCGTCCGTCCGTCCGTATGTCCATTATAATTTGTAAACACGATACAGGCCACAGTTATGGACCAATCTTCACGAAATTTTGCATGTAGGTTGGGTTCTGGCCAATGAAGACCCCAATTGTTTTTGGAAAGGATCGGTTAATATTTAGGGATGAAATGGACCAAATACTAAATTGTTGTCGGTTTTTCTGGTCGCTCCAGAGGCCGCAATAATGGCCCGAACATCGTGAAATTTTCCATGGAGAAGGGGATCGGGCCACAGAATAAGCATGCCTGTTTTTATAGAGATCGGTCAATATTTAGCGGGTCAAATGGACCCTGACTTTTGTGTGAAAAATGACAAAATTTGTATTCTATAGCGTATATATTTGTGCCTGAAGGACATAGACCCGAGAAGTTTATATTATATCCAAGAGGAGTGGTTGACCTTTAAATTAATACCAATTATATTGTTGTATGTGCTCGGATGTGGGAGTTACACCTAAATATTTACAGGTATCTCCGTATTCGTATATTAGTTAGTAATCCATTATCACTCTAGAGAGCGGAACTATAGCGCTGATCGCTTTGAAATGTTCCATGAGGTTCCGGTTATGGTCAAGGACAACGCCTATAATTTTCGGTGATGATCAGATAATAATTTTGGAATGAAGTGCAGCGAAAACTTAATTTTTTGTGTTATTTTCGAGTCGAAAGCCGAACATCACAACACAACTTACTGTGAAGGGAATCTGGACAATAGCTCTACTGAATACTCGTAATATTCGGAAAATATGTCAGTGTGAGGAAGATGTGCTGTTTACCTCTAATCGGGCAAGAGGGTGCAAATATCACGAAATATTGCCCAGGCTCGGAATAAACATCCGCAGAAAATTTGAGTTCCGTGGTAGTTGTGTAGGGTATCGTATGGTCGGCCCCGTCCGACCATACTGCTCCGGTTTTTCTGGTTTATTAATGGCTTTATATAAGAAATATGTGTTTATCAAAGAGGTTTCGGATTTAATATTGATACAATTTTATAAAATATTGACCATTTGTGAGGAGTGGCCTACTGAGTCCCATTTCCGGACTTGATATAGGATTAGTAAAGATAATAAGTTGTGTAAGGTTTGGTTGAAATATGACATTCCATTCGCCTGATATTGGGTTTAAAAATATTTAAAATATTGACCATTCGTGGGGGAGGTACTGGAAGGAGTAGACCAATGGCACCCATCTTCCCACTTTATCTAGGCTTGGTAAAAATAATGGGTTGTACAAAGTTTCATTAAAATCGAATAGTCCATTTGTATGTTATTATAAAATTAATTTTTAGCAGAAATTTGGCCGTTTTGTTAGAGAGGTACCACAAGGAGTGGATCAATGTGCCCTATCTTCATACTTGATCTAGGCTTGGTAAATATAATAGGTTGTGCAAAGTTTGGTTCAAATCGGACATTCCATTTGCCTAATATTGAAAATGTTTACCATTTATGGGGGAGGTACCAGAAGGAACCTCCCCCAAGGGCAATCACGCTTTACGGCCTGATTGCCCTTTTGGAAATAATGCTTGTTTAGTCCATGCCACATAATCCCTTTAAAATATTCCTAAAAACACACCTTATGACCTGATAGTCTTCGTAAAAACACCTTCAAAAAAACCCTATTAAAAACCACGAGTTCGCGGCTATTAGTCCATTTGAAAATAACCCTAAATACCAGTCAAATATTTTTGATAGTTCTTTTCAAAATAATCGCGCCCTATAAGTCCTATTGAATACTAAGGTTTGTTATTCCTCTTGAAAAGATATGCTTAAAAATCAACAATAAAAAAATGATTTCATAGCCCTTTTGGAAAATAATCGCAATAAAAGACCTGAAGTTCTTATAAATATATATTCTTCATAACTCTAGGCAAAAAATTAATTAATAAAAATTAAAAATTTGATATTCCTTTTGAAAAGTTAAGCGTAAATTCCTCATAAAATCTTTGAAAATTAAAACTTAAATACCTGATAGTCCGATTCAAAAAGCGACGCCTTAAGTCCTTTTGAAAAAATCCCTAAAAATCCAAATTAGTGCCCTAATAAAAATAAAAAAAAATTATAAAAAAAGTTCAAGCTTGAGAACCTTTCAAGTTCTTTTTAAAATATCCATAAATATCAAGCAATAACGACACAATTAACGGCCCTAATTTTCATTTGAAAAAAATATCCTTAAAGTTGAAAATTTCCTTAAATTTCTAATCTTTAGATGTTTTTCTAACTATCCCCAAAATGTGCATTTAAATAACCAGAACCTCAAGAAAAATTTCCTAAACTTTCCAATATCAGAATACGTAGATCCCATTAAATATTTACGTAGAACTCCCACATCCGAGTACATACAAAAATATAATGTGTATCAATTAAAAAGTCAACCACTCCCCTTGGATATATTATGAACTTTTTGGGTCTATGTTCTTCAGGATTAGGCATATACGCCAAAGAATACAAATTTTGTCATTTTTCACACAAAAGGTATTTGAGTCTTAAAAGATCTCAGGTGGGTAGCTTTGTGTGACCTCAAAGGAGTATTATGGCCAAAGACGACTTGTGAAAGTACTTCAGGTCTTAAGTGATCTCTGAAAGACCTCTGATCCTCTGGTCTCCATGTCTTAAAGAAAGTCTCTGAAACGTATTCTGGTCTTAAAAAAGCACCGAACCCGAGTATTTATTGTAGGGTTTTTGAAAAGGATAAAATACTTTCATTGCAGACAATTTACAATGGTATAGTCCCCATTATATATGTCTTGACCAATTTTAGGTATACTTAATGTCTGACCGGAATTAGCGACGTTTTGATTTTCTTTATTTGTAATTCCTAAAAGTCATAAGCATTTATATTCGGTGTTTAATGGATTGAAATATAGATTTAATTCCAAAAAAATTATATATAAAAATATTGTTAAAAATCCACGTTTAGGGCTCGGATAGTCCTTTGGAAAATATTCATAAAAAACCACAATATTCAGGTAGGTGTTAATTCAACTTTTTTTTCAACTTCTAATTCAACTTTTCTTCAAAAAAATTCACTCTTCGGACCTGAAAGTACTTTCAAATAAATTTTTAAAAGATAATTAAAACAATTAGTTCTTTATAGATATTTATAAACAAAATCAGGCCTGATAGTCCTTAAAAATATATATTTTTTCAAAAATACGCAACAGTGATATTCCTTGAGAAATATTTGGTAGAAATCCACGCCTTACATTTTGCGAAAATAATTTATGTAGTATTATATTTTTATCAAGAGCTATGACAACATTTATTGCCTAATTAATTCAATATGGCAGAGGTGACGACAACGTTATTTCATAACTAAACTAAATTTGATGAGGTATTTATTGACAGCAGCAACAACAACACCAATTAATATTATTATTAATGAGTCCCCATTGACTTGAAATAATTTCAAATGTTGCACTCATACAATGGTGGATTCTTGGAATCCGACAACAAATTATCTTTGCAATGTTGCTCATTTTACAACAGATCGTATTACACAGATATTTTGTTATAAAACAATTGCAAAATTGTTATTGTGACGAAGTTCAGCAGTAATTATTGAACATTGCTCACCAACCAACCGATTGAATAACGATAAGGGTGACGAGACACTTTTCTGTTTTTTAAATATTTTTTTCAGTAGTGAAACAAAGAATCTGCATCTGGGAGATTTTTAATGTTAGCAAATAGTTGGTAATATATTTCAAAATTGTATTGTCATGTTAGATACTTAAAATATTCTGCATAGAATTTCTAATTTAAAATGAAATGGGCATGCATATTCAAATATTTGGAATATATCATTAGAAGATAGGTTTTAAACATACATAGGTAGAAATCAAATGATTATTGGTCCTTTGAAAATGTCCTTAAAAAACCATACATAAAAGTCTGATAGTCCTTTTAAAGGTACTCCTCAAAGAAATCACTCTTAAAGGTGCGATGGTCCCTTGGAAAATATCCTTAAAAATCCATACTTAATGCTCTGATAGACCTTTTAAAAGTATCCTTAAAAATCACGCTTAAAGATCTGATACATCTTGGGAAACAATGTTCAAAATAACCTCTCTTAAATATCTGATAGTCCTTAAATATCAAAAATTCACATCCACGCCTAAGGATCTGATGGTCCTTTTGAAAATTTTCTTTATAAAATCCACGCCTAAGGATCTGATGGTCCTTTTGAAAATTTTCTTTATAAAATCCACGCCTAAGGATCTGATGGTCCTTTTGAAAATTTTCTTTATAAAATCCACGCCTAAGGATCTGATGGTCCTTTTGAAAATTTTCTTTATAAAATCCACGCCTAAGGATCTGATGGTCCTTTTGAAAATTTTCTTTATAAAATCCACGCCTAAGAATCTGATGGTCCTTTTGAAAATTTTCTTTATACAATCCACGCCTAAGGATCTGATGGTCCTTTTGAAAATTTTCTTTATACAATCCACGCCTAAGGATCTGATGGTCCTTTTGAAAATTTTCTTTATACAATCCACGCCTAAGGATCTGATGGTCCTTTTGAAAATTTTCTTTATAAAATCCACGCCTAAGAATCTGATGGTCCTTTTGAAAATTTTCTTTATAAAATCCACGCCTAACGATCTGTTAGTCCTTTTGAAAATTTTCTTTATAAAATCCACGCCTAAGGATCTGATTGTCCTTTTGAAAATTTTCTTTATAAAATCCACGCCGAAGAATCTGATGGTCCTTTTGAAAATTTTCTTTATAAAATCCACGCCTAAGGATCTGATGGTCCTTTTGAAAATTTTCTTTATAAAATCCACGCATAAGGATCTGATGGTCCTTTTGAAAATTTTCTTTATAAAATCCACGCCGAAGAATCTGTTGGTCCTTTTGAAAATTTTCTTTATAAAATCCACGCCTAAGGATCTGATGGTCCTTTTGAAAATTTTCTTTATAAAATCCACGCATAAGGATCTGATGGTCCTTTTGAAAATTTTCTTTATAAAATCCACGCCGAAGAATCTGATGGTCCTTTTGAAAATTTTCTTTATAAAATCCACGCCTAAGGATCTGATGGTCCTTTTGAAAATTTTCTTTATAAAATCCACGCCTAAGGATCTGATGGTCCTTTTGAAAATTTTCTTTATAAAATCCACGCCTAAGGATCTGATGGTCCTTTTGAAAATTTTCTTTATAAAATCCACGCCTAAGGATCTGATGGTCCTTTTGAAAATTTTCTTTATAAAATCCACGCCTAAGGAACTGTTGGTCCTTTTGAAAATTTTCTTTATACAATCCAAGCCTAAGTATCTGATGGTCCTTTTGAATATTTTCTTTATAAAATCCACGCCTAACGATCTGTTAGTCCTTTTGAAAATTTTCTAAGGATTTTTTGGACCTTTTGTAAATAAAATTTCAAAAAAATCAACTCTCCCTTAATATTGTATAAAACACTGTGCATCATTATTGATTTTTATATCGGATTTTAAGCATCAAATTATTTTTGTTCTGATTCGCAGATATTTTCTGAACATTTAATGGAAAAGATTTAAATTACATTCCTACATGTTAATTAATTTTTATAATTCAAAGGAATTTTACAAATTTGCACCTTCAGCTCAAATAATGTTGTTGTTTCCTTAACCTTTATTTAAATAAATAAAAATAATTTAATTTGAATTAATTTAATATATTTTTAGAGTGCAATGATCTAAATACAATTTATTTTCTTTTTTATCAGTTTATTTCCGTTTGAAGTCAGCGATTTTTTAAAAGTTGATTGATGTCTAGAACTTCCCCTAAGTTATTTTTCATTTAATTGACGCAATTAAAGTAATTTCTTCATATTTTAAGATACATAAAGGGTTAATAAACCCTTAAAGCAATTTATATTTGATGTTCTCAAATTACACATCCTTTGAAAATATTCATTAATAAATGCACGCCTTTTTTGGCAACTTGAAAAAAATATTCTTTGAAAATTCTACGCCATGTTTGGCTGACTGCTCAAAAAAATATTCTTTAAAAAATCCACGCCTTTTTGGCTGACTGCTCAAAAAAATATTCTTTAAAAAATCCATGCCTTTTTGGGTGGCTACTCGAAAAAAAATATTCTTTGAAAAATCCACGCCTTGTTGCCTACTGTAAAAAAAAAAAAAAAATCTCTTAAAAAATCCTCTCATTGTGAAAAAAATTTTCTTTCAACAATTTAAATTTTGCAAATATTAGAAAGGTACGATTATACTCATTGGTATTAACATAAATTACATTTAACTATATTTAAAAAAAAAACTTGTTTTAAATATTCTAGTATTTTTTTAATTTTATTGAAATTATTTTGAAATTAAATAGTATGCAATGTATCCCATGTCCATATTGTTGAAGAAAAATGTAGATTAGGTTTCTTCTATAAACAAGTGAATAAAACTACCGAAGTTGTTTTATTGCAGCAGCGTATGGGAACTTTTTGAAACAAAAAAAAAAACAACTTTAAGGCATAATTAACTGAATTACATTATAATCATTTTTTATTAAAAAAAAAATAATCGCAAAAATTCACAATGTATTGAATCGACTGACGATTGAACTACTGATAGTGTTCACGATTTGTTGTTAACAAAAAAAAGTTCAGATTCTTATCGGCCACCAGAACAGAAAAAAAATTAAAAATAAAAACTGTATTTCAAAACAAAAAATGTAGAAGATCGCTGATCGCAAGTACGAATATGATAACTGTCGGTGGTTCTCGGTTCTGTAATTGAATGAAACTTGTACCCGATACAAAAAGTTCGATTCGATTAAAGTAAAGTGGAATATTTGTGGTGGTTTATGACTAATACAAGAAACAAAGTGTTGATAGTATAGTTTCGATGCTAAGGATCGGAAAATATTAGTCCACATAGTTTTGTTTTCGATAATAATGATCACGAAGAGTTTGGATGATTCACCAGATTTTTTTATAAAAATTTTATTTATTTATTTATTCATTATTTATTTTTTTTTGAAATTTTGGTAATTTTTCTTTTGAAAATTTTCTTTAAAAATCCACACCTAAGATTTGAAATTTTTCAAAAGGACCAACAGAACCTTAGGCGTGGATTTTTAAAGAAAATTTTCACACGGACCAACAGAACCTTAGGCGTGGATTTTTAAAGAAAATTTTCACACGGACCAACAGAACCTTAGGCGTGGATTTTTAAAGAAAATTTTCACACGGACCAACAGAACCTTAGGCGTGGATTTTTAAACAAAATTTTCACACGGACCAACAGAACCTTAGGCGTGGATTTTTAAACAAAATTTTCACACGGACCAACAGAACCTTAGGCGTGGATTTTTAAAGAAAATTTTTACACGGACCAACAGAACCTTAGGCGTGGATTTTTAAAGAAAATTTTCACACGGACCAACAGAACCTTAGGCGTGGATTTTTAAAGAAAATTTTCACACGAACCAACAGAACCTTAGGCGTGGATTTTTAAAGAAAAATTTCACACGAACCAACAGAACCTTAGGCGTGGATTTTTAAAGAAAAATTTCACACGAACCAACAGAACCTTAGGCGTGGATTTTTAAAGAAAATTTTCTAAAGGTTCCAAAAATGAGGATTTTGGGTAGAGGCTTGGAATATTTCAAAAAATATCGTTGACTTTGTTCAGTAGAGATTAATGCATTAAGAAGTACTTCCTATGCACATAAGAGGTTCATTAGTCCCACATAAAATTATATTTGATTTTTTTCCAGGCAGATAGGCGGCATATCTTATCAACTTAAACACTAACCCTAAAAGATAAAAATTTTCGAAAAACAAATTTTGGATAAAAAAATCCCAAAATTAAAAGTCATCGATACAAATGACCCAGTTTGACAGTTTTTGAGGTTATTAACTTGGGCCATCATCCCGACAAACCAGTCGTCAATATTAAAACGTTTAACAACATTTTGGGAATCAAAAATATTTTTTACTAATTTAAAATTAATTTGCAAATAATTTAATTCAATTTTATAAACAAATAAAAATAACAAAATTTTTCAAATAATGAATGTAAATGAAAAAAAAAATCCCAAACCAAAAAATTAACAAATTGTTTTCTTTGGCAAAATAAAAATGCAAGTAACTCAATTTGATTTAATAATAAATAAAAATAATTTCATATACAAATATAAATCTGTAATTATTTAGGTAAATAATTATTTTTTATTAACACCATGTCATTCAATCAGAACTCTTTTTTTAACACGAAAACTGATTTGTCATAATATTTGAGGGAGATAGAAATTTTATATATTTCCCCCCATTTATTTGCATGCGGAACGAAACAATTTTTTCCTGTTCAAAATCCACTATTCGTCTGTCATTCCCAGACAGTAATTAAATAAATATTGTTGAATCAATTTTGCTATGTTTGTTTTGTAAAGATGCAAAAGCAAAAAAAAAATGTTATTCAAGATTTTATTTATTTTGTAAGAATAATTAGAAGATCAGACAGAGTCCTCTCTCAATTCTAAAAATAATACAGTAGAACCTGATAAACAGTGGATTTTGTGTGGATTTTCAAAGAATATTTTTTCGAGTAGCCATATTGGACATATTTTCTATGATAATAAATAAATAATAAAATTAACTGAACCCTTTACTATTTTGAATTTTAATTAGATTTTTAATTAAAATAGAATTAAAGAGTTCCCCTTGTAAAATATTCGACATAACCCTGTTATGGTCGGTTTGGCGCTTTGTTCGTTCAAATGAAAATAAAAATAAATATGGTCCAATTATTTTTTTATTAAATAATTACATTACAATAAAGTGAAATTCACATATGTTAGCTGCTTTGAAAATTAATTATTAATCTGAAATTATTTAACATTTCAGCAATTAATAATAAGAAGCGGAAATAACAACAAACAACAATGTGTGGCGTCAATGGAGACCTCCACCAAATATAGAAAATAAATCAGTAGGGCAACAAAAAAACTGAATGGCAATATGTGACAAATTTTGATATTTTGCACTAAGAGGTGCAATGGTTTTTCGGACCATAAATCATTTATCATTTATTTGTGGGTCCTTCGTCACATCGAAAATGTAAACAACGCTTATCAGTGGATTGGCTTTTGTTTTTTGGCAATGCAAATGGCCGATTATCTATTGTTAACAAATCGATTAATATTATCTCGATGTGAGGCAATAAAAACAACAACAGTGCAGTCAGGGCACGTGTGTAAGGTGGGCCTTTCCAGAAAATCTGAATAAAAAAACATCTCCAGAAATAAATAAATTAAAAGTCCTATACTAAACATTTATGAAGTCCACGGTATTATTTTTGGCTTGTTGGCTACTCAAAAAAATATTTGTTAAAAAATCTCCGCCTTGATGGCTTCCCAAAAAATATTAAACATTTATGTAGTCCACGATACTATTTTTGGCTTGTTGGCTACTCAAAAATATTTGTTAAAAAATCCCCGCCTTGATGGCTTCTCAAAAAAATTTGTTAAAAAATCCCCGCCTTGATGGCTTCTCAAAAAAATATTTTTTTTAATTCACGCCTTGCTTGGCTGGCTACTTGAAAAAAATATTCTCTAAAAAATACACCCCCTGTTGGCTACTTGAAAAAAATATTCTCTAAAAAATACACCCCCTGTTGGCTACTTGAAAAAAAATCATTAAAAAATCCACGCCCTGTTGGCTACTTGAAAAAAATATTCATTAAAAAATCCACGCCCTGTTGGCTACTTGAAAAAAATAATCGTTAAAAAATCCACGCCTTTTGGGTAATTGGGGAAAAAATACTTTTTGGGAAATACCCGCTCTGGCGGACCTAGAAAAATATTATTTTATTAAATAAGCGTGGATATAAAAAAATACTCGCTTTTACACTTTAAATAAATCTTTAATTAAATACTGTTTATAACATCTATCCCGGAAGGCATGCCTCACAGCTCTTAAACTCAAGTACTTGCAAACATTTGTGGTAGGTAATATTTAGAAAATACGTGTAAACAAAAAAGATAACATTTTTTTTATTACAACCAATTCAATAACAGCGGTAATTTATCATAATTAAGTAAACAAATTTATTTTGAATATACAGTAGAACATTTCAATACTAAATTGCTCTCTATAATTAATTTTAAAATGTTGCAACAAAAATAACTTATTTATGAGCTAAGGAATAATTTAAAGCAGCTGGTACGTAGGTACAGATGGATACACGTACCAGCTTCAGCTTAGATATTAATTAAGTAATTATTTAACAATACATAAACCAAAACAAATAACATTGTCTACAATAACAAAATTCTGAGTATACAAAATTTCTATTTTTAGAATAAAATGCCAAATTTAAATTACTAGATGTATTTAATTTATTCTTTAAATTTAATTTCAGTATAAATGGAATGGAATATTTATAGGTGCAAGTGGATTTGTTTAAAGTATTAAGGCGTGGGTTTTTTTATAAAAATATTCGAGCGTGGATTTTTAAAAATGCATTTTTTTAAAAAAAAATTGGAGTGATTTCGAAAAGGATATTTGGGCGTGCATTTTTTAGTTGCTTTTTTATGTGTTCTTTTTCAGGTTCTCCATGTTTTGGCGAAGACCTCATATACAGAGCGGTCCTCCACATGTTATGCACAATAAACAACCTATACACACATTTCAAACCCATTGTTGAACATAACCCCAATATAACGGTTGGTTCACATTGAACACATTTAGTCACAGGAACGTTATAGTATAGAGAGGAATGCATTTTTCCTAGGCCTAAGTTCCAATTTATTTATTTATTTTTTTTTTTTGTTTTTTGTTGAGAGGAGTACATACCCTGGTGGCCATACAATTAGAAACACTGTTTTTAGATCGGGTTTTTATATCACCACAGTATACACCAAATATTATAAATCGCATTTCGTACTATATCATCTGGGCTTACTTTCAATCTTAGACTTATTCCTGAAAAGACCTAACTACATTTTCTCATTGAACCCAAAAAATGCACTGGTCATATAATTAGAAACGATAACAAAACTAAACCTTATTCCAAATTTGACTGAAAATGTAAAATAAAATAATACAAAAATAATCAAAACTAAGCTTACTAACTTCTTAGGGTAACCTTTATTTTTTATCACATCCGACAATCTCCGTGGTAAACTTTCAACCAAAGACCGACAACGTGAAGTTGGTATCGACTCCCAAACTTCTTTTATATTTCGAAAGTGCTCTTCATTATTTTTTGGAGTCTCCCATAGGTTTTCGATTGGGTTTAGGTCCGGACTTCGTGGGGGCCTAGACAAAACCGCGGTATTCGTATCCATAGGATCTTATCCTGTTGAAAATCGTACATAACGGGCATATTTTCGAACGAGGACGGCTCCATTACATTCTCCAATATATTTTTATATTGATTTTGGTCCATTCGACCATCTATGCGGTGTATGGGACCAACTGAATGCTCCCCATACAATCACATTTACGGTGCCGTGTTTAATCGTCTTGATGGTGTAACTAGGATCAAAAGATTTATTAAGGGGCCGTCTAACATAACATTTTCCATCTGATCCGAACAAATAAAACTTCGATTCGTCGCTCCAAAAATAAGGTTTTTTTCAGATGCTCTTTTGCAAACTGTAAGCATTTCTTAAAATTTTTGGTGGAAACGTGTGATTTTTTTCGTGCAATGCATCCATGAAGACCAGCTTCTCTTAATCTACGTCGAATAGTTCTAGATGAAATATTTTGCGTAATTTGTGGAGTTACGATAGCATTTATTTCAGAAGGCCAAAAATGGATTGGGTTTACTGGTTCTACGAAGAACTCTATCATCGTGTTGAGTAGTTTTTCTTGGCTTTGGAATTCTTTCAGGGTTCTCAAAACATTCAGGAATTTTGGAACAACTCTAGCTAATAAAAACGACAATTTTTTTTAAATTATTTTCCAAAGGTATGTATTTTTATACTTTTTTGTAGTTCGACTTTTAGGAGGGTTTAAAATCGGGGTCAGGAACGTCCCAAAAAAATATTTATCCATAATTAGGGTAAAATATGCTACCTCTGGAAAAAATCTGATCGTTTTTATTAAACTGGAGTTAAGCTAACTTTAAAATTTTTTTTACAGGAATCTACATGTTTTGGCATAGACCTCATATACAGAGCGGCCGTCTACATGTTAGGTACATTAAAAAACCTATGCAAACATTTCAAACCCATAGTTTGACATAACCCCAATATAAAGGTTGTTTCGCACTGAACACATTCTCGCTCGTGAATGCTATAGCATGAATTTTCATACTGATTTCGAAGATCCTACAAATTAAGTTCAGCTGAGCTATTCTAATAGAGAGGAATGGTTTTTTTTGCTAGGCCTTAATTTCCAATTTATTTTCAAATAGATATATGTTTTTTAATATAACCGTTATTTTATAATAATTAACTTACTGTTTAAAATACGACTTTTTGTTATCCGCAAAATAGTGTAATCGGCAAATATTATCAACTTTCACACTTGAGTTTCTTTAAATTTCATTCAAAAATTGCGATAGGCACTCTACACTGAACCACAACAACAACACACTATTTTGGTATTCTTTCTCTTTTGCGTTTTATTATCCTTCTTCTTTATGGCCATTAGTAGATTCCACTTGAATTACGCATTTTGTTGGTTGAACTGCGTTTATTTCTTTGACAGCTCCTGTTGTTGCTGCTGTCATTTACATATGGCAGTGACGCGCAAATAACTTTTATTGTTGATGTTGGTGTTATTCTAATTATTGTGATTATGATTATTTTCTATTTCTTATTCGCGCCAACTGACCACCCGCGCACACGTTACAAAATTAACCGCCACTGTTATGATGCCTCCAACTACATATGAAGAACACAAGGCAATATTATGTGATTTGCCCGACCGACCGTTATGTTTATTACTCGTGTATGTTATTGTTCGTTGTTTCTCGGCTTCGGAGTTTAAATTTATTTAATAATCTTGTGTTGTTTTTCGTCTGCTACGAATGGAAAAAATTTAGATTTTTCTTTAATAAGACTACAATCCGATGACAAATGACACGACCACGACGACGACCAGCACTCACCTCATGCCAGATTAGAACTAATAGTCCGAGTAGAGACCGCCAACGACATTTGCCAAAGGTTTGATAACGACGACTGGGCTATTTTATTGTTGAAGCAAGAAGAAATGTGACCGACCGAATGTACGTACAATTTATTCGAATTACAACAGCAGCAAAGGCAAAAAACAACAACACCAACAGTAACCCGAGTAAAATCCCCAAAAACAATGCAATCCCCAACCATATTTGCTCCAAGCAACAAGTAAATGGCATACAAAACAATAACAACAACAACAACACCGCTACTACCGTCATTCATATTCTCTGTAACTCACTCTCTCTCCCTCTTTCACTCTCAGAATACAGCTGTTTTGCACATCAAGCGGCGTAGTTGTGTTTGTTCTTGCACATGAAAAAAAAAAACAAACAAGTGATGCTTTCATATGATGAGCATAAATGAGAACTACTCATTGCTCACTCTCTCTCTCTCTCACACATTTAATTGGTGAGATAATGAGATGACAATTGAAGTAAATATCAAATTGGAAATAATACAAATTATCCCTGCTAAAGGGAGACTGAGTGATTATGTATATGGGGGTATGTGTGTGTGCATATGCCTGTGCGTTCAAGTTCTTGTTGTTGATTGTTATTGCGTATATGTCATTTTAATGGCAGGGGGGATAAATTAACATGATATTTGACATATTTCAATTGATTAACAATTATATTACTTACACAAATAATACGTCATTAGTTTATGTTAGTATTTATTAAACCGGCTGACGTTATAATAAAATGTAAAGAATTATTAGAATTAATAAGTTGAATTTAGTACTTGAAATTTAATTTAAAACTAATAAAAATTAAATATGAATTTTGTAATGAAATGTAATACAAAAAAAGAATAAAAAGCAAATTCCTTATATGTTAAAGGGGTAAATTAAAAAATATATATATTTTTCCTTTGAATAATAAGGCGCGTTATTTCAATATTTTTACAATGATTTTTTTTTGGCTTGGATATTTTAAAAAACGATTTTTCCGTAAATTATTTGATATCAATATTTCTTAATTAATATTTAGATGTTTATTATATTTATATTTTTAAAATTTTTTTAATATATTTGTTTTTACTCATTAAAAAAATATTTGTTTTAATAAATAAAAAATGTAATACATATTTAGGCGTGAATTTAAAAAAAAATATATATTGTATATATATATACATTTTTTTTGTAATAGGTTTCAAGGCGTGCATTTTGTAAAATATATTTTTTGTAATAAATATTATGTGATGGAGAATTATCGGGAGAAAAGGAGAAACGCTAGAAAAACGTGAGCGTTGGCAAATCGAGATGTACAGGAGTCTGAAGAAGTCCGGAAATTTTACCAACGAGTAAAACACCAAACCGAAGGCTTTGGTGCAGGCACATCCTCCTGTAGAGATGAAGAAGGAAACCTGGTGACAGATGCAGACAACGTGCTGAGGATCTGCAGGGAGCATTTTGAAAAACTTCTGGCATCAAATATTAGCGGTGAAGAGGATACCCCAGAATCAATATGAAGGTATAGAGTGTATACCACCTAGCCAAGTTGAGGTCAGAATAACAATCAATCGGCTGAAGAATAATAAAGCAGCAGCTGTCGATAGGTTACCAGCCTAACTATTCAACACTGGTGGTCAGATGCTGGTCAGGATCTTGCACCAGCTGATTAGTACAAGTTGACTAGAGGAATGCATACCCAATGATTGGAACCTCAGCATCCTGTGTCCCGTGCACAAAAAAAGGAGACAAGAAGATATGTGCCTACTATAGAGGAATAAATCTCCTTCCCATCGCATATAAAGTGCTATCCAGTGTGCTGTGTGAAAGACTGAAGTCAATGGTCAATGACATTGTTGGACTATACCAATGCGGTTGTGCCAAATCCTGGAAAAAAAGCTCACGAAAAACATATCGACACATACCACCTATTCGTCGACTATAAAGCCACATTCGACAGCCCTATCCGTTCAGATGTGTTTAAAGCCATGTCTGCGGGAAAACTTTAACTAGCTCAAGATCAGCAATTAAAGCCGGAAAAGACCTTTCGCAGCCTTTCAATATCGAACGAGGATTTAGACAGGGTGACAGTTTGTCGTGTGTCCTTTTTAATATCCTGCTGGAAAAGGTCATACGAGAGGCAAAGGTGAACAGAAATGACACTCTGTACACCAAGCAACACATGTTACTCACCTACGCCGATGACATCGACATAATTGGTCGAACTATAGAGAAGGAGTCTGCCAAAGTGGGTCTGGCAGTAAACGGCTATAAAACCAAACTGATGGTAT
>NW_026886763.1:0-7879 GCF_032173495.1 Musca vetustissima | reverse complement strand
TAAATTTTACTCACGGTACTAGCAAATACTCAATACAAAAATAGGATCCTGTTATAAATAAAATACTTAACTCTGACAATTATGACAATAATCATTTATACATATATATATTTTCAAGAATTAAGTTCTAAAATATACTAAAAAGTACAAAACATTACGGGTGGATATAGAATTTGGTGTAAGGTTTTTTCTATGAAAAAATGATTTTCGCATTTTTGTTGGACATTTGCGCTGTACTAAATATTGTAAACGACAGAACGACTAGAGGTAGAGTCCTCAAATTTTTTATGTTTTTTTTTTTAGAAAATTTGTATTAGAAAGTACAACTTTGAACTTTGGTTTAAACTTCCGATATAGTGAAAAATGGACGAGACTTCATACACAAATAAGTGAATACTAAATTGTTGGCATTTTTAAATGCAAATGTTTCTAAAATTTCTGTCGTAACAGTACTGATATTTATTTCCAATGATGTTTTAAACCATACTTTTGTAACACGTAAATAAATTTCTAAATTTCTGCAATTTTAATGGAAATCTTCCCTATAAAGGCAGGTCTCTGTATAATAAATGATCCGCTGTGCAAAATATTATATTATAAATTCGTATTATAAGGGTACACAATTACTAAAACGTACTACATAATTTACCATTAGCGGAATTTTTGTGTAGTTAAAATAAAAAACCTAAACAATATACTTTTTATATTTTAATATTTACCATAAATTTGAACTATTTCAAATAATGATAGGTCCTATATCTTATTTTTTTTTAAGAAAATCTCAGATTTTACTCCGCATTTCTTTGGAACAGATACGTTGATACGTTATTCTACTAAATCGAGTACAACATATGATTATTATTACTTTCTCTATCCTCCCGATGGACCAATGCACATAGTTCGTTTTTTAATTTTTTTGGTCATTTAGGTAATTTCATGCTAATGGTAAATTATGTAGTACGTTTTAGTAATTGTGTACCCTTATAATACGAATTTATAATATAATATTTTGCACAGCGGATCATTTATTATACAGAGACCTGCCTTTATAGGGAAGATTTCCATTAAAATTGCAGAAATTTAGAAATTTATTTACGTGTTACAAAAGTATGGTTTAAAACATCATTGGAAATAAATATCAGTACTGTTACGACAGAAATTTTAGAAACATTTGCATTTAAAAATGCCAACAATTTAGTATTCACTTATTTGTGTATGAAGTCTCGTCCATTTTTCACTATATCGGAAGTTTAAACCAAAGTTCAAAGTTGTACTTTCTAATACAAATTTTCGA
This sequence comes from Musca vetustissima, assembly GCF_032173495.1. NCBI lineage: Eukaryota > Metazoa > Arthropoda > Insecta > Diptera > Muscidae > Musca > Musca vetustissima. The sequence goes on along the minus strand of NW_026886763.1, from coordinate 6,585 downwards.
AAAAAAACATAAAAAATTTGAGGACTCTACCTCTAGTCGTTCTGTCGTTTACAATATTTAGTACAGCGCAAATGTCCAACAAAAATGCGAAAATCATTTTTTCATAGAAAAAACCTTACACCAAATTCTATATCCACCCGTAATGTTTTGTACTTTTTAGTATATTTTAGAACTTAATTCTTGAAAATATATATATGTATAAATGATTATTGTCATAATTGTCAGAGTTAAGTATTTTATTTATAACAGGATCCTATTTTTGTATTGAGTATTTGCTAGTACCGTGAGTAAAATTTACAAACTTTTTGGCGAAAAAGATTTGTTTATAGAGCATGTCGCTCTATTAGTTATAGTCTAATACTACATTTCAGATTTCAATTTCTATCTTTTCCATTATAATTTTATATTTTGTACCATTTTAGTACTAATTTCAAAAGTATATTACTGTCTAGCATAGTATTGATAATAGTTAAATCTACGTACCGCGTTACATATTTTAATTTCTTCCGGTTCTATTATACTACAGTATTTAGTAAATTTTAGTACTAATTTCAAAAAAATTATGCGTGACATTCTGTTTGTAATAGAGTAATCTACATACTAAATTTCAGATTCTTATTTCTACCTGTTGCACTGTATTTTATTATTTGGTACTTTTTATCACCACTTTATTACTTATTTTCAAAAAATGAAATGCATAGCATTCTATTTGTAATAGATAATCCATATGCGAAGTTTCACATTTGTATCTCTATCGGTTATATTGCAATATAATATTTACAACTTTTTAGTACATTTTAGTATTAATTTCCCATCATCTGTTTGTAATAGCTTAAGTTACATACATTTTTCAGATATATATCCCTACCTTTTCCATCGTTCTATAATATTTAGTACTTTTAGTACTAAGTTACTAAATTTGTTCACACATTCTGAATCGCTTATCATGGACAAAGCTGTGTACCAAATTTTACAGTTCTACTTCCAACCTTTCCGGTGTTTTACAGTTTCAGTACTTTTTAGTACCATTTTAGTACTGTTTTTCAAAAATATTTTTGCTAATCATTATATTTGTATTAGCTTAAGCTACATACCAAGTTTCAAATATATATATATAGCAATTCCATACAAATATAATATTTAGTACCTTTTAGCACTTTTTAGTACTAAATTCAAAATTTTTTTCACACATATTACTTCGCTTATCCTATGCAAAGCTGCATACCAAATTACAGAGTTCTACATGTAACCGTTTCCGCGTAATACAGTTTTAGTACTTTTTAGTACCTTTTAGTACTAATGTCCAAAAAATATTTTTGCACAGTATTCTCTTTGTAATGGCTTAAGCTCCATACCAAGTTTCAGTTATGAATCTTCACCAATTCCATTCAAATACAATATTTAGTACTTTTTAGTACATCTAAGTACTAAATTCCAAATTTTTTTCACAAATTCTAGTCCGCTCGCCATAGACAAAGCTAAGTGCCAAATTTCAAAGTTCTACATCTAACCGTTCCCGCGTAATACAGTTTTTAGTACTTTTAAGTACCTTTTAGTACGAATTTCCAAAAACCCCGCCTTATCACACGCCCACTCACCAAACCCCACCTACATGCCAAATTTCAAGCTTCTAGCTTTAGCCGTTTCGTCTGGGCGTTGATGATCAGTCAGTCACTTATAACGCAACTCTTTTATATATATAGATAAATTCGTATTATAAGGGTACACAATTACTAAAACGTACTACATAATTTACCATTAGCATGAAATTACCTAAATGACCAAAAAAATTAAAAAACGAACTATGTGCATTGGTCCATCGGGAGGATAGAGAAAGTAATAATAATCATATGTTGTACTCGATTTAGTAGAATAACGTATCAACGTATCTGTTCCAAAGAAGTGCGGAGTAAAATCTGAGATTTTCTTAAAAAAATAAGATATAGGACCTATCATTATTTGAAATAGTTCAAATTTATGGTAAATATTAAAATATAAAAAGTATATTGTGTAGCTTTTTTATTTTAACTACACAAAAATTCCGCTAACAACGTAGCGGGCCTATGCTAGTTAACTTTATAATTTTAAATAATAAATTATAATTTAAATAAAGTTTGTGAAACATTATTTAGTATGAATATTAACGTGTTTTGAACACCCTGAATTTTATGTAAGAAAGCGTGGACATAATATTATTACTTACATACACACTTAGCGGGCTTTTGACAGAACGATTGTTCCATAAGCCAAGCTTAAACCTGTAAGGAAAGTAGTAAAGTCGGACGGGGCCGACTATATGATACCCTTCACCACTATGGGTATATTAAACAGGACTATTCACATGAAATTGGATGAAATAATATGTGTTATATTTATCTAAATGTGAATCTGGATAGATCTTATCCATAAAGTATGTAAATCGACTTCAAACAAATATAAATAGGTCATCCATTGGGCTATGTCTGTACTTCTACAAAACGCAACTACGTAATTCTATGCTCAATTTTGTAAGTTGTGCAAAATTTGATGTCAATCTGAGTAACACGAGGAGTTTGATGCCCAATTTACTTGAAATCGGGCGAAAATATATATGGAAGCTCTATCCAAATATTAACAGATTTCAAACAAACTTGTCACAGGTTAGGTTATACTAATTTCAGAACGTTTTGTTCCTATTAGCCTATTGGTTCCTTGGTGCGTCAATTACTTAAAATCAATCTATAATAAAAGGGAGCTATTTCTAAATCTGGACCGATTTTCACGAAACAAGGCAGGCATCACTCTAGGCTTAATACAGTACTATATGCCAAATTTCGTGCAAATCGAAAGATATATAGGGACTTTGGGGCACCATTTACATGAAATCGGACGAAACTATATATGAGAGGTATATCTAAATCTGAACCGATTTTTATGAAACTCAGCACACATCTTTCTAGACCTAAATGATTAGGCTGTACCAAATTTCGTGCAAATCGAACGATATATCGGTATATTTAAATCGGTTAAATATATATATGGGAGCTATATCTAAATCTGAACCGATTTTTCCCAATTCAATAGGGTTCGTCCTTGGGCCAAAGAAGTGGCCTATGCCAAATTTCATCCAAATCGGATCATAAATGCGACCTGTACTTTGTTCACAAAAATACATGGACGGACGGACGGACGGACGGACGGACGGACATGCGTAAATCGACTCAGAAAGTGATTCTATGCATATTCTCAAAAGAAACCATGTGTCTATCTCGTTTCCTTTTGCCTGTTACAAACATATGCACAAAGACATAATACCCTGTACCACAGTGTGGTGAAGGGTATAAAAATCCGATTTAAAGATTTTACTATTTAGAGTTAAGAATAAAACTGACATTTACAATTAAACGAAGGTATACGGCGTCAACATCGGCCAAACTTTTTCCCCTTAACTGTCAGAAACTATATAGAGTATATAGCAAACATATGCAAATCTATAACGGCAATCTGAAATTAACAATTTTTTTAAAAATTAAATATACTTATAACTGAGCGGAAATCACTAAATTTCTATGCCAAATCTAATTTTTTTTGAGTTATATACTGGTTTCAATTTAAAAATCAAAAGTACAATTTTACATGAACAAAATGATATTGTAATTAAGAATCCTTCAAGAAGGGTCAAATAAGATAGTGTAAAAACGTTGAAACTATAGCAAAACATGATCTTCTATTAAAAAAAAAACATTTGGTGGAATAAGCTTATGACAGAACGGTTGTTCCATAATACGAGCTTAAACCAGTAAGGAAAGTAGTAAAGTCGGACGGGGCCGACTATATGATACCCTTCACCACTATGGGTATATTAAACAGGACGATTAACATGAAATTGGATGAAATAAAATATGTGATTTTTATCTAAATGTGAATTTACCTAGATCTATCCGTAAAGTATGTAAATCGACTTCAAACAAATATAAATACGTCATCCGTTGGGCTATGTCTGTACTTCTAGAAAACGCAACTACGTAAATCTATGCTCAATTTTGTACGTTGTGCAAACTTTGATGTCAATCTGACTAACATGAGGAGTTTGATGCCCACTTTACGGGCGAAAATATATATGGAAGCTCTATCCAAATATTAAGCGATTTCAAACCAACTTGTCACAGGTTAGGTTATACTAATTTCAGAACGTTTTGTTCCTATCAGCCTATTGGATCCTTGGTGCGTCAATTACTTATAATCAATCTATAATAAAAGGGAGCTATATCTAAATATGGACCGATTTTCAGTACGTTATGCCAAATTTCGTGCAAATCGTGCATCATTTACATGAAATCGGACGAAACTATATATGGGAGCTATATCTAAATCTGAACCGATTTTCTCGAAAATTGGCACACATTATTCTGAAACTAATTCAGTACGCTATGCCAAATTTCGTGCTAATCGAAACATATATAGGGACTTTGGTGCATCATTTACATGAAATCGGACGAAACTATATATGGGAGCTATATAGAAATCTGGACCGATTTTCTCGAAATTTGGCAGACATCTTTCAAGGCTCAATTCAGTACGTTATGCCAAATTTCGTGCAAATCGAAAGATATATAGGGACTTTGGTGCACCATTTACATGAAATCGGACGAAACTATATATGGGAGCTATATCTAAATCTTGACCGATTTTCACGAAACTTGGCAGACATCATTCTAGGCTCAATTCAATACGTTATGCCAAATTTCGTGCAAATCGAAAGATATATAGGGAATTTGGTGCACCATTTACATGAAATCGGACGAAACTATATATGGGAGCTATATCTAAATCTGGACCGATTTTCTCGAAAGTTGGCAGACAGCATTCTAGGCTCAATTCAGTACGTTATACCAAATTTCGTGCAAATCAAAAGATATATAGGGACTTTGGGGCACCATTTACATGAAATCGGACAAAACTATATATGGGAGCTATATCTAAATCTGGACCGATTTCCTCGAAACTTGGCAGACATCATTCTAGACCTAAGTGCTTAGGCTGTACCAAATTTTGTGCAAATCGAAAGATATATAGGGACTTTGGTGCACCATTTACATGAAATCGGACGAAACTATATATGGGAGCTATATCTAAATCTGAACCGATTTTCTCGAAAATTGGCACACATTATTCTGAAACTAATTCAGTACGCTATGCCAAATTTCGTGCTAATCGAAACATATATAGGGACTTTGGTGCATCATTTACATGAAATCGGACGAAACTATATATGGGAGCTATATAGAAATCTGGACCGATTTTCTCGAAATTTGGCAGACATCTTTCAAGGCTCAATTCAGTACGTTATGCCAAATTTCGTGCAAATCGAAAGATATATAGGGACTTTGGTGCACCATTTACATGAAATCGGACGAAACTATATATGGGAGCTATATCTAAATCTTGACCGATTTTCACGAAACTTGGCAGACATCATTCTAGGCTCAATTCAATACGTTATGCCAAATTTCGTGCAAATCGAAAGATATATAGGGAATTTGGTGCACCATTTACATGAAATCGGACGAAACTATATATGGGAGCTATATCTAAATCTGGACCGATTTTCTCGAAAGTTGGCAGACAGCATTCTAGGCTCAATTCAGTACGTTATGCCAAATTTCGTGCAAATCAAAAGATATATAGGGACTTTGGGGCACCATTTACATGAAATCGGACAAAACTATATATGGGAGCTATATCTAAATCTGGACCGATTTCCTCGAAACTTGGCAGACATCATTCTAGACCTAAGTGCTTAGGCTGTACCAAATTTTGTGCAAATCGAAAGATATATAGGGACTTTGGTGCACCATTTACATGAAATCGGACGAAACTATATATGGGAGCTATATCTAAATCTGGACCGATTTTTACGAAACTTGGCAGACATCATTCTAGACCTAAATGATTAGGCTGTACCAAATTTCGTGCAAATCGAAAGATATATAGGGACCGTTTACATTAAATCGGTTAAATATATATATGGGAGCTATATCCAAATCTGAACCGATTTTTCCCAATTTCAATAGGGTTCGTCCTTGGGCCAAATGAATGAGCTGTGCGACCTGTACTTTGTTTACAATTTAACATGGACAGACAGACGGACAGACGGACAGACGGACAGACGGACGGACGGACGGACGGACATGCATAAATCGACTTAGAAAGTGATTCTATGTATATTCTCAAAAGGAACCATGGGTCTATCTCGATTATTTTTGCCTGTTACAAACATATGCACAAAGACATAATACCCTGTACCACAGTGTGGTGAAGGGTATAAAAAGATTTCCTGGCGCCTCGGTCTCATCCAATTTGAAATACCATTTTCCGAGATATTGTCTTCTACTTGATCTTTCTATCGTATTCGTGGCCTTCCCCTTCTGCGTGAACCATCACTTGGCTTGTTTTATATGCCTTTTGAGCTGGAGCATCTTCGTCAACGATGGGAAGGAGACTTATTCCTCTAAAGTTGACACATATCGTCTTGTCTCTTTTTTGTGCACGGGACACAGAATGCTGAGGTCCCAATTATGGGGCATGCATTCCTCTAGCCAAAGT